>NC_064817.1:3952516-3987105 GCF_023721935.1 Panthera uncia | reverse complement strand
TTCCTTCCTTCCTTCCTTCCTTCCTTCCTTCCTTCCTTCCTTCCTTCCTTCTTTCCAGTTTATTTTTATTTATTTTGAGAGAGAGAGCCCAAGTAGGGGAGGGGCAGAGAGAGAGAGAGAGAGAAATTCTAAGCAGACTCCCCACTGCCAGTACGGAGCCTGATGTGGGATTCGAACTCACAAACCATGAGATCGTGACCCGAGCTGAAGTCAAGAGTTGGACGTTCAACTGAGTAAGCCACCCAGGTGCCCCTAAAGGGTATTTAAAAGGGGTGCCAGGCTGGCTCAGTGGGAACAGCACATGACTCTTGACCTCAGGGTCATGACTTTGAGCCCCATGTTGGGGGTAGAGATTACTTAAATATTGGAAAATTCTGCCATTGTAAATACAACCATCTGTCAATATTTGTAACATAGTTTGAAATCTCCTATCTGCTTCTAGCGAATGAAGCAAAATCTAGTACTCCAAGTTTGAGAGGAGTCAACGTTGAAGTCATCATTGATTTGTTGGTTGTGTAACATACTCAAGTCTGCCTACTCACTCCCTTGGTCTACACTACAATCATTTATCCTCAGTTCTGGGCCGCAGTCAATGGCTGGCAGCCCCATTATATTTTTACGCCGAAGTTTATCTGACCCCCACCCCCACACAGTTGATCATCTGCATAAACCACATTTCCTTTATCCACTCCTCCACTGATGTAGGCCACGGCCACATCTTGGCTATCATGAATGGTGCTGCGGTGAAAACGGGGGTGCCCATACCTCTCTGAGATCCTGCTTTCAGTTCCTTGCCAACACCTGAGGCTTGCTTTCTTTCTTTGTTTCTTTCTCTTTCTCTCTCTTTTTTTAAAGTAACACACACCACCCTTCAGGGGTGCCTGGGTGCCTCGGTCAGTTAACCGTCCAACCCTTGGTTTCGGCTCAGGTCATGAGTCTCATGGTTCACGAGTTTGAGTCCCGCATCGGGCTCTGCACTGACAGTGTGGAGCTGCTTGGGATTCTCTCTCTCCTTCTCTCTCTGCCCCTCCCCTGCCCACAGTTTCTCTCTCTCAAGTAAATAAGCTTAAAACAAATAAATAACCTTAAAAAGGAAGGGAATCTTTTTAAGATAATCTTTCAATCTTAAAAAGGAAGGGAATCCCACGATATGCAACAACACGGATGAACTGTAGGGAATTTATGTCATATGAATTACTTACAAGACGCATCTAAAACAGTCCACCTCCCAGAAGCAAACAGCAGGATGGACGTGGGCAGGGTCTGGGGGACAAGGAAAATGGGCGGTTGCAAATCGGCGTGTACAGAGTGCCCGTCATACAGGATGGATTCTGGAGGTCTGCTGTGCAATGTGCTACCGACGGTTAACAGGTCTGCATTGCACACTTAAAAATCCAAGAGGTGACGTGTTCTGACAACCTTTAAAATTAAAATTAAAATATAAGAGAACAACACAGACACCCAAGAACGAATGCACGGGACCTCTATGTCGAGCAAGCACCCAGTAAGTCAGAAAAATCGTTTACAATCCAAAGAGCTACCGCAAAACGTCAGGCTTAGAGAGCGTATCACACCTACTGTGTTATTCAAGGTAATTAGTCTGGCTGTTGTGATTCTAACAACCTGCGAATGTCAGCGGCTTACGAGGTAAAAGTTGGATCTTGGTCAGGGTTGCAGTTGTCGGGTGACCAGGCAGCTGTCCCCAGCTGCCCCGGGGGGTGACGTGACTCAGGGGTCCGGGCCCTCGTATCTGCATGGTGTTCTTGTCAGAGCCCTTACCTGGATGTTGTGCAGTCTGCAGCCACAAGCAGAGATGTGCGGGGACCTTTCTGGCCAGGCCTGAGTGTCGGTCTCATGGTGCCAACGTGACAACAAGAGAAACGGGAAATGTCACCCTGCCTGGTACCCGCGCATACGAAACTGTCCCATTTGCACCAGGAGAACATTTCTGTGTCAAATGTAGTCACCAAGGTGCCCCGCCCACTGGGGAACAGGCCACGTCTTTGTACATTTACGTAGTTTTGTACGCTGTGTTAAATTTAGACAATATAAATTTTGATAGGCAACTCACAGCGCATATTTAGAAAAACACATGCAGTGGAAATTCTGCCTGTAGAAAATCACCACCACAGGTAATAGAGTTTGAAACCTGAGATGCTCACAGGATCGGTGAGGCCAGTCTTATACCCTAGATTTCAATATGACAATGACGGCTTGCTGACCGGGTAAAAGCATACGAAAGCATCATGCAACTCGCCTCTATGAAGACGCGAAGAATCCGCCGGGGGAGATAAACAGAGTCATCGTGAAAAGTCATTTAGACCATTTGAACCTCATGAGTAGGACCGTTTTTATTTTATTTTACTTTTTTTAACTTTTTTTTTTTTTTTTTTTTTTTTGAGACAGGGAGAGACAGAACATGAACAGGGGAGGGTCAGAGAAAGAGGGAGACACAGAATCTGAAACAGGCTCCAGGCTCTGAGCTGTCAGCACACAGCTGGATGCGGGGCTCAAACTCACAGACCGCAAGATCATGACCTGAGCCGAAGTCAGCCGCTTAACCGACTGAGCCACCCAGGCGCCCCAATGAGTCGGACCGTTTTTAGAGCAAACATTTGAGGGTCTCCGACATGGTGTTTTCTTCTTACAAAACCGGTGAGTCACTACATGAACAATGCCTCCTTTGTGTGAACTCACGGGTACTTTCCAAGCTGCTAGTGTCCTAATTAGGAGAGCTGACATGTCCCTCCCCTTTAGCATAATATTAAGTCCCGGCAAATTACGAGTGCTATATTGAGAGCCCGCTAAACAAAACAATGGTATTAAGTGATGTTCCCCGGATGGAGCTGTGGCAACACAGGAGTCTGTGATGCCAGAGTGAAAGAGAGCCCGACCCTCAGACCCGTTGCAGCTGTCCTGGAAGGAGCCTGTATTTAAGGGGGACATGGTCATTTACATCACAAATCACATTCTCTGAGGGCTAAGGAAGGGAGTAATGAGGCCTGAGATCCAGATTGGAGCCTGCAGCAGTCAAAGTGTGTTGTCCACAGACACCTCCCCCTAAGCACCCAATTGAGTTTTCACAAAGCAGTGCTGGGTCAAATGACGGGCCCCCTTCCCCCCACCCCTGGACCCAGTGTTCACACACATCTTCCTTGCCCTTCTTACTGCCACAGGGCTTTATCCGGACTCTGCTTCGGTCTTCCAAAGGATTCAGAAGGAATCCAGTCCCATGACAGACCAGAGAGGCCAACGTTTCCCGTTTCAAAATTTAAACCCTGCAGAATTCTCTGCTCCACGTATCTGTCAAGGAAAGGAGGGCGTTTCACTTGAGCACAGGGCTAGTTGAGACTTTCACGGGCCCATAAAGGAAAAACACATTAAATAGGTTTTCAGATAATGACATGAGGGGCTCCTGGGTGGCTTGGTCAGTTGACCATCCGATTCTTGGTTTCGGCTCAGGTCATGATCTCACAGTTTGTGGGTTCAAGCCTTGCATCGGGCTCTGTGCTGACAATGCAGAGTCGGCCCGGGATTCCCTGTCTCTCTCTCTCTCTCTCTCTCTCTCTCTCTCTCTCTCCTCTTCCTCCTCCCTGCTTGTGCTCTCTCTCTCTCTCTCTCAAAAATAACTACACATTAAAAAAAAAGAAGATAATGGCATGTTACACAAGAACCTAAAATATGTGAACACACTAAGATTCTATTTCACCACCGTGTTGCTACACGTGTGCACATGACCTCCAACCCCAAGGGTTTATCTTTTTCTTTCTGATTTTAAAAGTAATTAAGGCACTTTTTGTGCACCCCTGAAAACGCCTGAGACTGTGTGCGTGATGGCTAACTAGTCCTGGAGGTGAGGGGCTACCACACTCCTCACCCATCTCTGTATTTCTGAGCCCTTCCCTGAGGCTTTGGGACACGATCAATATTTGTTGAATTGAAACCTGTATCCGCCATTGCTTAGCATAGTAAAGCCCTCCGCGTACCCGTTGAATTGAGTCACACAGGAAAATAGAGCCATACGACACATTTCTTTCAAGGAGAGTTTTATTTTAAGTTTGCATGGGCATTAGAACAAGGTTCTCAGAATCCTTTACCAGCTGCCATCACTTTACAGGTGGCATTCTTCAGAGGCAGACCAGACACTGGACCCACATCTTTTCTCTGCTCTCCTCTGTGTGTCCTTCAGGGCAACCTAATGTCTGTTTCCCTTCTTGAATCCTTCACGACGTAGGGTGGGATTCTGGTTCTCACACAGCGTCACTGACCTTGGAAAACGATGCCTGTCTACACGTTACTGTTTGCTTAGCTTGGCATGTCTATGAAATGCTACGAATGTAGTGATTTTGTTGCGGAAGAATTTGTTGAAACCTTCAAAACCCAGGAAGGTTTGGACATACAAACCTTAGTACGTAATACCACTGAGATTCTTTGAAAACAAGTAGGCTCATACAGCTTTGTAAAACCAACAAACACAAAGCCAGGTCGTAAAGAAGGCCTGCTTGGTGTTCCCTGAACAAAAGAATTCAAATTTCCTGCCGTACACCCCAAGCAAAACTTTCAGATGGCAAGTGGTCTGAAATCTAAGAATCACCGTTATTATGACTAAACCTGATTTTTAAATACCCTGACTCATAATGGTGATTTAACTTATTCTGAGGCAAATATGTGAGAGCTCATTTTATTTCTAGAGGTATATGTATCCTTCATTTGCTGCGAACATTGTACAGACTGAACAACTCTGTACATAAATGTGTATCCACCTAATCTGTAAAAGTGCTTTAAATTACTTCATCCTCCAACATACATGCCCACACCATCAAGCGCTGTCTAAAAGTCCACTTGCATGGAGTGTGTTAAACTTTGAATAAACATGATCAGCTGAAAACCTAAGTTCCTAACAGAGGTTTTAAGTAGTTTCTGCCTGGTAACATCAGCAATAATCCTAACACGTTATTAACATGCTAGAGCATTCTTTAATGGTTCCTAAAGTAATACGACAGATTTTTGGCAATTTCTGGAGTGTGAAATCCACATGAAAAGTTGAGAATTCTGTTTGCTTTCCAACTTTCCGCCACTCAACTGGGGAGAGGAGGAAAACTCACTTGCAGGTTTGAAGGGAAAGAAAACAAACATCAAAATCTAAAATCACGGACGTCAAGAGGAACGAGGGCACTATCGCTGATCTTGGAAGTGATTGATGGGGGACGAGTAGAGAGAAGTGTAGCCCACTGTGGGAACGTGGACAGAGCACACATTCTTCCCACTCAGCCACCCAGGCTCCAGACTTTCCATGTGGCTGTCCTCTCCTGGAACTGAGCCAACATGAGGCCAGCAGACGGTGCTGAGACCCGTTCACAAAAGACATGACTGGGTAGCCACAGGGACAGCAGCTCCTGTCCACGGACCAGGAAAGGAATCCACGCGATGCTGTTGGAGAACGTATACTGTCTGAACAAGTGATGTAAGCCTTGTCCACCCGGGTGCACTCTTTCCACAGTGGGGGCTCACACTCAGGACCCTTCTCCGGCTGAGCCACTGTCTGTCCATCGCCTGTGTGGCCTCGTGATGCCTTGTCCCTTAATTATTGATGTCGGAAGAAAGAGAATTAGAACAAAGTTGTACGTCTCACTGAGGACTGGAGGCATAGGGATTTCGTAGCCGTAGGACATGAGAACACAGAACAAAAGGGCTTACGTTAACTCCTCTGGTCTCATCAGTAAATCCTGCAACCACGAAACACATCACAGCATCACGTGTGGATCATGGATTGCTTACGAATGCTTTGCCCGCAAATCATCCACGTGCCATGCCAGTAATTCTGCATCACGTTGGGATGGATTCCTTTCACTCCAGCCCCCCCACCCCACCCTGAGGTAGCCTTTATTTCAGAATTTCCATTCACCGAAGAATCAGTAAAACCCAAATATAATACTATAAATTATAAAACGGAAATCCCTTCGGGAGAGATTTGTTTTGGGATTATTGCTCCTGAAGGAAGGATTTCCCACAAAGTCTGTTGAACAATACATATCCATCTGTGAGCCTCTCCTGCTTTTACTTTAAAAGTGATCAGCTTCTAGCTTCCTAGTTTAAGTATCTCAGGTTTCTCAAGGAAAGAAATGAACTGGGAGTATGTAAGTATATCTATCATGAATAGCATTTGATATGTGTTCTAAATAATACCGATAATAATTGCCTTCCACGAGCCGAACTGCAACTTAGCATCATGTACTTCATGGCCCTTTGCTCATTGTAAGTTGCATATGTGAAGATTTACTAATTGCTTTTTCAGTGTTATCCCCTTGTTTTGGGGGCTAGGGGAATCATGGCGGCCAACGCACCAGAAAGCAAGGCTCCCACAGGGCTGGGGCTGCCCAGTGCCACCCCGGACGTACAGCTAGTGGCTTGCTCTCCTGGCCTGTTTTTCTCGGTCACACTGGCAAGACAGGCCTGACGGTGAGCAACACATCTGAAGCCACGGCTTCCAGACAATGTTGCCCAGTGACAACTGATTGGGGACCGCCTTCAGGGTCTTGGTGTGACGGTCTACTGCCTGCTGCATGGTGTCGAGGACCTCCTGGAACCGGGGCTCGTTCGCTGGCGTCACTGGGTTTCTCTCTGTGGGGTCTCTGGAAATATCAAACAGCAACGGCGGATGATGGTAGCTGACAGAATGCCCGTGGCAGAAACACACGTGTGTGGAAAAGCAGCCGTTGGCGCCCTCGGGGCTGAACTTGGGCGTGAAGAAGAAGGCCTTCCAGATGGACGTGCCTGTGGTGTACAAGGACAGAGGTTGGTGTGGTGTGGGAAGCATCTCTATTTCACCACGAATGGGAACGTGCACAGAAACTATGCTGCCAGCATGGGAAGCCTTAGTCAGGGATGAAACGGACCTGTTTCGATTCCTTACCCTTAAGGCTCAGAAGAACGAATGCCATAGCCAGAAAGATAAATAAGAAAGCAAAAACACGTGTGAAGGTGCAACTGGTGACACAAAGGTAACAGTAAGAGAATGACCGCTTCTACGAGGCAAATTTACATGGGACCGTGGCATTTTCTTCCTACTGAAAAACATCTCTCTCCCTCTCTCTTTCTTTCTCCCAATCTCTCCTTCTCTATCTCCCTCCTCTTCCTTTTTTCCCAATCCCTAATTCCTTAGGTGATGCTGTGCAGGCAGGAGAAGAAAAAAGCCTATTAATTGAGCTGAGAACTCGGCCAGGACCGTCACTTTGGTCTAATAAACTTTACAGTGTGGAACTGTGCAGCCGCCCTCAATAAACACACACTGACCAACAGAGGACAAGCTCCCAGCCCCACCACCTCTTGCCCTCTGACGTTTTCAACCTGCAGCCTGTGTTTCTGTTTAAAACAGGACCTTCCAGAAGAGGTAGGCTCACTGCTAACATGGACACGAGAGAAAAGTGCTTGCACACACACGTGCACATGCGTGGTTTTTTTTTAATTGCTCACAGCAAATGCTTACTCATGACTGAAGCCAAGAAGAATTCATAAATGCATTTTAATGCCTTCCTGATAAAACAGTAACATTCCATCTTTGCAATCTTGAAAGGAATACAGGAAGATACTATAAAGGCTTTCAATACAGAGAAAGACAGATACCATATGGTTTCACTCTTATGTGGATCCTGAGAAACTTAACAGAAACCCATGGGGGAGGGGAAGAAAAAAAAAAAGAGGTAAGAGTGGAAGAGAGCCAAAGCATAAGAGACTCTTAAAAACTGAGAACAAACTGAGGGTTGATGGGGGGTGGGAGGGAGGGGAGGGTGGGTGATGGGTATTGAGGAGGGCACCTTTTGGGATGAGCACTGGGTGCTGTATGGAAACCAAGTTGACAATAAACTTCATATATGAAACACACACACACACACACACACACACACACAAATAAAGGAACATTTGGGTGTTGGCCATTAAAAAAAAAAAAATAAAATTATGGCCTCCCCAAGGTAAAAATAAATAAATAAATACATAAACAAACAAACACTAACAAAACAAAGAAAAAACCCACTGAGTTAAACGAATTGAAAGTTGTGTGTGCCAAGGTGAAACATACTTGCTAACAGTGAGAGACCCATTTAATGAATATCTGCTCAGGTATAGATTTATGCACAACAAAATTCTGCGTTTGACAGTTTTTTACTAGTCTGCATTTCAAGTTTGTACAAAAAGCTAATAATTTTTCTTGGTCGGCCGTTCTTCCCAAATGCGTTTAATCAGTGATAAGAACAACAAAAAGAATTCATTCTATGCCTCACCCTTTATAGTTTTCTGTATGCTTTTTTCTGTGTTTGAAATAAAGTTGCTCTTTGGGGAAAAAAAATAAAGGCTTTCATGTGTATATCTATCACAACCAGGTAATCAGAACGCACGCACATGCACACGCACACACAGCACCTACTTTAGTCTTACGCTACACCAACGTTTCAGAGAGGCCATCTCGAAGGTCTACTGCATAGCTAAGTAAATAGCGTCCAAGGTTTAAAGATGGGGGGAGTAGGGAAGAAAGAGATGGACATGGTAAGCAGCACATATTTCAAAGCCCACTTTTAAGCACATGACATTATGAATATTAAAAAAAAAAAAAGGATGTGGGGGTGGGGGAAGGCAATTCAGCATTTTCTGCAAGAGCATTGGGCAACATTCAACACATTAGGGGGCTGTGCTTGGGCCCACCCACAGCTGTCACAAACAACCCAAACCACGTTCAGACCTCAGTCAACATTTCATTTTCTCCTTTCTGAGAAAACCTAAGCATATCAAATCAAGAATTAAATGAGCCTGGGGGGCCAGGCTGGGTGGCTCAGTCAGTTAAGTGTCCGACTCTCGATTTCGGCTCAGGTCATGATCTCACGATTCGTGGGTTTGAGTCCCGCGTCGGGCTGTGTGTGGAGCCTGCTTGGGATTCTCTCTCTCTCTCTCTCTCTCTCTCTCTCTCTCTCTGTCCCCCCCCCCCCCGCTCATGCCCTCTCTCTCAAAAATAAATAAACTTAAAAAAAATCCAAATTAGGAGAATTCATTGATCCCACGGTAGGATGGTTACAGTAGGATGGCTACACACTTTAAAAATTTAAGTTCTTTCGAAATCAAGTCAGTGTTCCATCATACCCCCAGAGACTGCCTTTTTTAGGGAAGAAACCTGATTTACAAATAGTTATGAAAGACTTGTCTGTTTATTCTGAGGAGCTGAGTGCTCATCAAACGTCTTCTGACAGGGCCGTGAAAAGAGCTTTCTGCGAGTGAAGAAGGGAGCAGATAAAGACAGAATCAGCAGGTACTGACCAACTGGAATCAGGCCCAGGACGAGATCGTCTTGTCTTCCATGATCACTACGGTGTTTTTATGTGCCCCCTCCCCCACCAGAGAGCCAGAGACATTCCCACTGTGAAGGACAGACCTCTTGATTAATTCTGTTTCATTATTTGCACGTATCGTCGCAACGGTGACTTTGAGGCATTTACTGACCCACCGATCCAAACACAGAATAAACCAACAGAATGAACTGAAAACAACTGTCCCGAGTGTCCGCGTCATCCTCAAGCAACCCCTGCCCTCAGGTAAGCACGTGCAAGGGAAGGGGAGCCTCTCTGCGGTCTGGAGGAGGGGGAGACCTGGCAACCACCGGGCAAGCGATGTGCGTGTGCTCTAAGGGAATCCATTCAAAGAGTTGCTCCACACGAGGACACCTCCAGCTTTGGCCTCGTTCTTGCTGCAGGAGGCAGCAGACCACGCCTGTGTCAAACCACAGGTGCTCAGCACACCTGCCGTTTAAAGGCCGAATCAGGCAGACAGGCACACACGGGAGGCTGCAGACCATTTCTGAGCATCCTTACGCTCTCTGGCGGACTTCTGAAACTCACATGGGTTTCCTTAACATTCTCTACATCAACTCCTCTTTTCCCCCGGTCCTCTGAAGCGTGACAGATTTTCTCTAGAAGGCTTTTCGGCGGCACAAGCCGCTGCCACTTAGAAGGCATCCCGGGTCGGGGTCAGCGGGGCCATGAGTGTTTGGAGACAGAGGTGTGCGCGAAGCGCCCTGCTCTTGCTGCGAATGCAGCAGATTCGGGGAGGGTGTTTCCAATCTGACATTCGAGTCGCGTCTCGCTGTGTTTAACACCCTGAGACAAGGCGGCTCCTGGAACAAATTCATTTTAAGGGCCCCTATTTCCCACTTGCTTTTGAGAGCCGCGCACACGGGCTCCATCATTACCGCCTTCGGTCACGCCGGCCCAGATGCTAACTGCAAAACTGACTCAAAGGCTGCTCAGGAAATCTCGGGTGTCCTTGCCCGGGAGCAGTGGGGGATCGCTACCGAGCTCGGACAGGTGTAGAATTAATAATTAATTGTTCTGATTTTTTGCTTGTTTGGTATGCCGTACGGAATACGTGCCTTTTTATTTTCTAACCTGGATTTTAAAACTTCTTGTAAAAAGACAGACGGCTTATTCTCTCTGCTGTTTCTTTGGACCATGTTGCATTTGCTCGACTCAGAGCAGTGGGATTGCATATGATTGCACGTAAGCTTACAAGACAGAGATGCCTTTCCGTTATTTACCAGGAACCTGGGAATCGATACCTTCAGAGCTGTCTTTTCAATGGAAAAGAGCGAATCCCGGGCATGTGATACAACAGGAAGCACATCATGTCACGTTATACTGCTAACAGCTATATTTTGTCCTGTCTTCCAAAATCATTTTGATAGCACACTTCATGCTGGATTTCTCCATATACTAGAAAAATGTTGTGGTGTTTTAAATATGTTTTTTTTTCTATCGTTAAGAGTCCACTATCCCCTGAGGAAAGATCGATTTTTCTCACCTTGTAACACATAAATATTTTGACCACAGCAGGGTCTTAAGTCATTTATATCAGAGGTCCCAGGACACCAATTACTAAGTTCTATAGCGAGAATACATGGCAATTCAGTGGGACATTCTCCAGTTACATTCAGAAGGTGCTTAATTCTGCATTAACAGAGGCCAATCCGCTTTCCACGTGCATCTCACTTGACATTAGTATGGTGGTGACGTGCCTTAGTTATGTTAGAGTGCTACCACTAGATGTTGGTCTGGTGCAGGGGCCAGCATCCTGTGTAGACACCCTCTGTTCTGAGTTCAGAAGCGTTTCCCAGGTGCGCCTGGGTGGCACAGTCAGTACAGCATGTGATTCTTGATCTCGGGGTCCTGAGTTTGAGCCCCACCCGGGTGGACAGTGTACTTTAAGTAGAAGTGTTTCCTGGTTCTGTGGCTTGTGTAGTAGGATTTGCTTTAGTTCTGCCATCCTTTTTCTTGACATTTGCACACAACACTGGGCTTCCAGTCCTAGCTCCGTGGTATCCTAGCTGTGTGATGCCGGCCATGGCTGTGAACCTCTCCGTGTCCACATCTCCCTTTCTGTGAGCTTACAAAAGTACTGGTCCCTGCCTCCTGGCCTTGCTTTGCGGGTTAAGAACCTGTTCCTGTGCATAAGTTCTGAGAACACAGCCGGGTTTGTAGTCAAGACCACATATGAGTGAGCTGTGAATATACACTGGCAGCCAGTCTAAGTGACAACCACCCTGGATTCTGTCCGCTCTTAACATCCGTTCACTGCAATACATGTCTTAAGACACTTTTTCCCCCACTGAGGATCCTTAAAGCATTCCTCCTGACCCCAAGGCTCCCTCCTACCTGTTCGCTGTAGCCCAGACCCTGAATGACTCAGCACTGGAGTAATGGATTACAGCTCCGCCTGCTTCCTGCAGCTGTCTGCACCAGAACTCCACACGAAAATAGGACAACCAACGAGGAAGCAGCTGAGGCCAGGAGCTACTAGTGTGCTCAAATCCAGGCAGGATTTAGAGCAATCCTACTTCCCCTGACCGATGGCTGACTGTCAGAACACAAAAAACTCCCCTCAACTAAGCCTCCGGTGTACAAACAAACAAAAAATTGGGGAACGGAAAAATAAACCCCAGTACTGAATGAGTACACCATACAGGCTATGCCTTCCTCCCTGCTCTTGGCCGCTGTACGTTGAAATCCTCCCCATCCTTCAAGGTTCTACAACAATTCCTTGTCCATGGGCCTGTCTGAATCCCAGCCGGATGCGATCAGCGTGTCTCTGTCCCTCTCACCTATTTTCACTGCACATTGGCCAGCCGTGGACACACTCCATGTCTCTCGCTGCATTCTTTGCTCTCTGAAATCAACAGCTGTATTTCCCACATCTCTTACGTGCGCGGCACCTAGCACCTTTCATGGAAGGGACGGCCTCTCACCTGTGTTGGGTAAATTAACTGATGAGATGATGATCTGAGCAGGACCGAGAGGGGGAGGAAGCCAACTGCCATCACGAAAGCTGGCGTGGGCAGAGAGAAGGCCCAGCACATTATACCGTCCCTCCCGGGAACATCCTGCTGGACAGCATGCAGTGCCTAGGAGAGCCGTGAGCACGACACAGACCCAGACAGATACATGAGTGATGCAAATACCTGTATCTTGGCAACAAACACCGAGCAGTCCTAAGGAACGAGCATGGCAAACACTAGTCACCTGAGCCTTCCCGAAAGTCCACCGAGGGACAGGAGAACAGCTGAGAGGGTGGAAGTCAGGTGTGGAGCCAATGAGGGATGGCCAGAGCCAATGCCCCCGAAGATGGCTACACGTAGGGAAAAAGATGGCATGGGGGAATCCCGGAAACGGTCCACACTTGGAGGTGTGGAGATGGCCAGATGGTTCAGAGAACCGTCTTAGGTCAACCCATTCCCATGCACGGAGGGGCAGACCCTACAAGCAGACGGTGTTGGCCACGAATCCAACTTTGCGGTCAGCTGTGTTACTGCATGCCAGTTATGTGGCTTCCTACACTTGTGTCTCCCCAGCTATAAATGAGAGAAATTCCTGAAGAGACACAGCTCCCCGTCTCTCAGTCTCCTGCACACAGAAAGTGCTACCTGGGCGCGTGGGCACCACAATGAACCCTCCACTTCCCAGCCTCCTTGGAAGCCAGGTGTGGACAGGTGACCAACTTCTGGCCAGTGGATTTACTTCGGAGCCTCTCCACATCTTGCTTGGGAGAAGACTGGCCTGCACCCTTTCCCTCTCATCTTTCCCACCCATTCCTCCTTCCTGCTGCCCCTCGGGGGACCCTATCATCATTCACCACAAAGACGAAGCTGTTGCATTCTCCAGATGGTGGTGGAGAATGTGGAGTTTGCATCCTGAGACCGCATAGACCACCCGCCTCTGCTCGTCGCTCGTGAGATGGACAGAGGAACTTCCCTCCGATGTACATTACTGTTCCTTTTTCTTTCCTGTTCCAGGCAAATCTGACACTAATGTCATCAAAATCTCCTAATTATAAGGATTAGAAGAAGTATCCAACACAAAGCGTGTAGCACAGTGTAGGACAGCAGGAGGTAAGGACGAGATGCCAGGGTATATGGTTAGGAAGTATGTTTTCCTTAAAAAAATTTTTTTTAATGTTTATTATTTATTTTTGAGAGAGAGAGAGAGAGATAGAGTGTGAGCAGGGGAGAAGCAGAGAGAGAGGGGGAGACACAGAATCTGATGCAGGCTCCAGGCTCTGAGCTGTGAGCACAGAGCCTGACACGGGGCCCGAATTCACGGACCGTGAGATCATGACCTGAGCTGAAGTCGGTCGCTCAACCGACTGAGCCACTCAGGCACCCCAGGAAGTATGTTCTCAAAAGACAGATCATGGCCACAGACACACAAAGGTGACAAATTGGAAGAATGAAAGATTAACAGGGGACAAAGTATGTAACCACCTACAAAACACTTCTGTATAGAAGACGCACAACCGAGGAAGACACAAATAGCTGATACACAGGATGTGCCTTGCTTAGGACTAACATGTCCCTGCCGCAAATACCAGGTGCGACAGCAGACAGAAGCAAATCAGGACCAACTTCTAGACACGAGCAGGCATACCCAGAGAACTGAGATTCGCCTCATGCTCAAGTCAGAGAAAAGGGATGCAGGAAACTATAGACGAGAAAATAGCAGAAGCCAGTATGCAGGGTGCAAAGGGCAGAAGACGGGACGTCTGGTTAAGATGAGAACAAGCCAGCTTCTGAGCTGAGACCCAAGAATGTGTTTGAACATTCTAAACGTTGTGTTTTGGTATTCAAGAAAGAAAATGTAATGTGGACTTATTCCGTCTCCGTAAGGAAGTAAGTTTGCATTGTGACAAATTAACCAAAGTCACAGCTGGCACGTTTTTCATCCACGGTATTCATGAAATCTAAGGTCAGGCATATGAAACCTTTAGAAGAAAAGCGGATGTCTTTCTAAAGATTTTATTTTTAAGTGATGTCTGCACCCAACACGGGGCTCAAACTCACAACCCCGAGATCAAGAGTCCCACGCTCTACCAACTGAGCCAGCCAGGCGCCTCTGGACGTCTGTTTTAAAAACTGCCAAATACTGTCTAATATAAGGTAATATAAAGTGCCGTGTCAAAGTACACATTTAATGGACTACGTTGAAGAAAATGAAATCCATTTATGAGGTTTTTTTTTTTTTTCCTCCCCATTAAAGGAAACGAACGGCCGGAATGTTCAGCCCGTTCCTGAGAGTCTGAGCGCTAATGAGGTAAAATAAATGAAATAAAAGTCTCACGGTTTCAGGAAAACCTTCTCCATCCTCTTATAACACTTGTTCTCCCCGGTTGCCAAAGCGGAGCCCGTGCCTCCCAGGACACGTCGGCCTGAGCCGTTAGCACTGTGCATTCGCGTCCTGTCCCTCCTGGTGCCCAGAGCTCGTGCGAAGTGGCATTTAGGGGAGGCATTCACAGAGGAAGAGGAACCCCTGAGGCCTAAATATCTCCCTGCAATGGTAACAGTGTATCCATCCACTTGCACCAGGACTCCTGGTCGAGTGCGAGGAGGTTAGTTCAACTACACACAGGTCTGGTCCGCAAAATACTGCCGCCCACGTCCCATGGTGTCAACCCTTAATCCTTCCTTCCTGACCCTTCGGATCCCATTGCCGACAATCAGACAAGGAAGGGGGTCCCACGGAAAATGACTAACGAAGACGAAAGCCGAGCACAGCTTTGTTGCACTGAGTAACCGTCAACCCACGAGACACCAGCAGCCGCATGGATTCTCTCTTTTCTTAGGTGTACTTTAGAGGCAAAATGCATTTCTAAACCGTGTGAAAACTTTAGGCAGTCAGCAAAGCAAGCATTTGGCTTTACTCACCATAGTGATGCTATTTTCGTTTTAAACTTTATCTCTTGCACAGGCACGCTGAACAGAAAGGAGTTAACAAAATCTGCATATTCATTACAGAAATTATAATAATAAACAAGATGATGTAACTGAAAAAAAATATTTTGAAAAGAAGGTACTTTTTATTTATTTTTACTTATTTATTTTTTTACATTTATTTATTTTTGAGAGACAGAGCACTAGTGGGGGAGGGGCAGAGAGAAAGAGAGAGAGAGAGAGAGAGAGAGAGAGAGAGAGAGAGAGAGAGAGAAAGGGAGGGAGAGGCAGAAGCCAGAGCAGGCTCCAGGCTCTGAGCTGTCAGCACAGAGCCCGACACGGGGCTCGAACTCACAACCCACAAGATCATGACCTGAGCCGAAGTCGGACACTCAACCGACTGAGTCACCCAGGCATCACAAAGAAGGCACCTTTTAAAAAGCGGGATACAAACACATGATTTTAGAATGAGTTCTGTTATCCTACAGTGTTTTGTTGCAATTTCTTTATAAGATGCCTTTTTTTTTTTTTTTCAATCACAGAAAAAAAGTTTCAAACAAACTTGAACTGAAAGGTAGCTCGTGGGGCACTTGCGTGGCTCAGTCGGTTAAGTGACTCTTGATCTCAGTTCAGGTCATTATCTCATGGTTCATGAGACAGAGCCCTGTGTTGGGCTCTGGGCTGAGAGCACAGACCCTGCTCGGGCTTCTCTCTCCCCCTCTCTCTCCTCCCCTTAAGCTTGCACTCTCTCTCTCTCTCTCAAAATGAAAACAAAAAAACAGTAGCCAGATTTGTGAGGCCGTTTTTGCTCAGCCTCAGGATGACCACATCCCATGCATTTCTCTGTCATCACATGAACTGGGTGTTCAGCCATTAACATAGTTTGTATGCTATATTCTTAAGCTTGCAAATCTGTGACAGAACGCTTCAGCCAAGGATCTCCTGCTTTCTGAGATAAATTTTATCCATAAAATCAAGCTGCCATTACACTGAATTTTTAATTCACGTCGATTCACATGCCCCAATTTAAAGCTGAAGGCTTTTAATACACCTTGCACGGTATATTTTAATTCAAAATTCCCATTTTAAAGTAAGAAAAGCTATGCATGTGATAATAATGCTTTTGTGAGTTCTTTTACAATGTAATGGGAGTAATGATATTAGCTCATGATTAAATTATGTCGTTCAACTTGCTGAGACAACTAAATTACAGAATTATTATAATTATGGAATTAGTGAATTATAGAGTAGACATTGCGTGTTAACAGTTGAAAGGGATTTGTGTTTCAAAGGGGTGGAAATGGAATTCTAGCTCTCAGTGGGAAGCTGTGAGAGAGGAAGAAAGCCCGGGTCTGCTGTGCCCACCAATTCCCCGAGTGTAAATACCCCTAGCGCGGCTGAGCTCACGTTAGCAACAGTTTAACAGCACGTGGGGAAGGTTCCCGACCTACCAGGAGCTGGCTCCAGCATGGGCCTGCTGTGACTAAATCCTGATCCTACATTTCTCTTTTGTTCTCTAAAAAGTCTTCTGAGCTCAGGCTGCAACCCTCTTTTCTTTTTCTTTTAATTAAAAAAAATTATTTATTAGAGAGAGAGGGAGAGAGAGAAAGGGAGACACGGAATCTGAAGCAGGCTCTAGTTACATACAGTTCCTTCTGCATAGTTGTCTCAACCTGGTGCAGAATGAGGTCAAGGGGACGGGTTTTTTTAATTGCTTAAATGTTTATTTATTTTTGAGACAGAGAGAGAGAGAGAGCAAGGGGGGGGGGGCAGAGAGAGAGAGGGGGACACAGAACCCGAAGCAGGCTCCAGGCTCTGAGCTGTCAGTACAGAGCCCGAGTGGGGCTCGAACCCACGAACTGTGAGATCATGCCCTGAGCCCAAGTCGGACGCTCAACCGACTGAGCCCCCCAGGCGGCCCTGCAACCTTCTTTAAGAATTACGTACCTCGTGCCACCACAGAGTACGGCAATCACTGACAATGTCCCACCAAAGAGATCCGAGCTGATGGAAGCTGACCCACCCAGCTAAGCACCAGTTCCCTTTGTTTCCTGTAGTTGACAGGTAACTGCGTGCGGGTGACAGTCCCACCTTCCTCTCGCACCTCCACCACCGCGGCCTGTGACAGAGCCAGCCACACAGCCTGGTGTCAGGCAGGGAATCTGGTCTGTTTTGCTCACTGGCAGATACCATTCTAGCACACTGGATGCCACACAGTAGGTGCTGAAACATACCGGCAGGATAAACACTGAACTACTGAGTAGAGCCCCACAAAGCCGAGTGTGACAGTGCCTGACAACAACCGTCGTTACTGAGTTTCAGGTATCGCCTGAGAGGCAAGGGAGAGAGGACTCATAAAATCTATGGCGTGGACACCCCTGGGCTGGACGGATGCTTCAGGCACTGGAGCGCCGCGATCCCCACTTTTCTGTTATCGGTTCAGCCTTTCAGGAAGTGCACAGGAGGAAATGTCACCCGCGTGTGTCTGGGCAGCAAATTTCATCCCAGGGCCAGCCGCCTATCAGAATCTGGGTCTTGTTTTTCTCACTTCCTGCTATTTTCTGTCTCTCTCTGTCCCTTGTGTCTTTCCTCCTCCACAGAGTGTTTCTCCAGCCCCTGATCCAATCTGTTCCTTCCGGTCTCTGCCCGGGGCTGGGGGTGGGGGTGGCGGTGGGGGTCGGGGGCTGGGGCTATGTATATGCACTTCTGCAAGGTTCGGGACAGGATAGGCGCTTCCTTACAGAAACCTCGTTCTCTATGTTTCTTGCAGGCTCCGTATACCAAGAGGTGGGAAGGAGTAGACCTCTCATTCACTGGAGGTCTCAGACCTCCACGTGTCCCTTAATCTAAAAGAGCCCCCGTGTCCATGCCGAGATTTGGAATCAGGGACACAGCGACGGGACAGGCAAACAGAACCCTCCCAGGTCGAGAATCCTAAACTCGTGTTTCTCTCTTACTTATCTTCCAGAAAACGTTGCAAGGACGTGGCCCGGCCTTCCAGTAGACACTGTGAAGGGTAAACCTGGTGTTGTCTCTGTGGCTAAGGGAAGGCTTGCAATTTTCGAAAATCAGGAAGAGGCTGTTCTTTGAATAAGCATTTGGTAAACGGGCTGGGTGAGCAGGTGCAGAGTGCATGGTGGTGATAACTGGTATGGAAATCGCCCGAGCTCAGGAATGAGCCATCAGCTGGGAGGTCCCCGTAGAGTGTAGCCTCCAGGGACAGGACCCAAGGGACAACAGAGAAATGGGAGTTTTCCTTCATCTCTGAAGATGAAACGGGTAGCCTGCCCTCAACACCCACCCACTGCATGTACAATCCCAGCACAGCCGCCAGCTTTCCAGGCTCCACGCACCTTAGGGCTGCGAACATCACTGTGATTCAAAGATTAAACACATGGGGAAACACCTGAAGCCCGTCCCAGCACGGAGGACCACCGCTCTGCTCTTGCACGCCTGCTACAAACACAGCTCAAAAACCGCCATTGGAAAACCCGAACTCTATCCCATTTCGGGTACAGGGCACGCTTTAAACGACACCCAGTTTGGCACGTACACAATGACATTGAAGCATTTGGACTGCGCTTTTAAAGACCTAAATCCAGCTCATGATCCGCCACCTCCGAGGCTTTGGAGAGACTGTCGCGTGACCATCTCAACGCCATTCTGCATGACAGCGTGAAGCTACCAAGTGCTGGACGGCAGGCATGGGGCGGGGGGTGTTTCAAGCGGGGCTTTGGGGGGGCACTGAGAAGGCCAGAGAAGGCGAGTCCTCCCGGGCAGAGGAAGCTGCAAGCAGGAGTCACATGCCACCCACAGCAGGGGGGGCTGCGGTGGCTGAGACTCAGAGCCACAAGGAGCGGGAAGGTGGGCAGCTCACGGGACATGGAGGGCTGCCAGCTGGGGCTTCCTCTGCCTGTGAGAGCTGCTCACGACTGACTGTCTGGATCACACCCTCGTGCCTGCACAACGACGGGACCCCAGGGAACAAGAGAAAACAGGAGGAGCAGAGGCTGGAAACAAAGCACAGTCACCGTGGTGAGGCATTCCCTGGCCTTTGCAGAGCTAAGCCCTCTTGCCCTTTCGACTTGCACGGCCCTGATCGCAAGCCAAGCAGAGGCGTGGGAAGGCGTGTGTTACTCACTGTTCCGAGGATGCCAGCGCACGGCATTTAAGTAGAAGTTGCAGTAATGGAAGAGAAACTCGTGATCGGAGTGTTGGGTTTTCCCTTGAAGCAGGGGCATCAGGTCACGTCCATCAATGATTCTGTGGGGACAAAGCCAGCCAGGCATCAGGTGGCGAGTGGCCACATCGTCCTTGGCCTAAACCGCCCCAACTTTTGAGCTGCCCTTCCAGCAAATGAGAGCACCACAGAGTCACCTGGTCAGCCAACACAGTGAGCAGCCAACACAAAGAACACTCGCTGACCCCTGTCAGGCACCATATGCAACGTAGCGGGGTCAATTCTGCTCTTGTATGAACTCAGTGACTCCTCCAAGTTGCTCCAGGAGTTGGGACCATTATCATCTCATGGTGACGAGTTGAGCCAGAAGGTGCAAGTCCAAGGTCAGGTAGCTACGACCGGCCACTGCATGGAAACCCAGCTGATTGGGTAGCCATGCTCTCAACCACTCCCCCTGCTACTCGTCCTAAACCCAACTTCTGCCTATTGCCTTGTCACACGGGAAGCTTTATTCCCGAAGTACAGCTCTCGTGAAAAGAAGGGTATCTAACTTTTTGTGTTACGAAAAGGTATGGGAGCAGCTTGGCTTGGACAGAGGTCAATGGAAGCACATTTCTAAATCAGAAGGAATTAATCTCTAAAAGAATAATAATGCTGATGATACTAGATACCCTTTGGATGCATTGTTCCCGGATACAAACATCTCTTGTACGACTGACTATCTAACCAGACCAAGGGGAACTTTCCAGACTGCAAACAATTGGTGATATACAATTGGTTAGGAGCAAAATAAGATTATTTGGCATTTAAAATAAGGGGGGAAAAAGCCTAACGTTTTGTTTTGAGTTAAACATACATTAACAGCCACTAGAACAGCTCAAGTCATTGGTATCCTTAGGGCCATGCCATCAAAACAAGGGGCAGAGGGGCGCCTGGGTGGCTCAGTCGGTTAAGTGGCCGACTTCGGCTCAGGTCATGATCTCGTGGTCCGTGAGTTCAAGCCCCGTGTTGGGCTCTGTGCTAATGGCTCGGAGCCTGGAGCCTGCTTTGGTTTCTGTGTCTCCCTCTCTCTCTGCCCCTCCCTCATTTGCGCTCTGTCTCTCTCTGCCTTTCAAAGGTGAATAAATGTTAAAAAAAATTAAAAAAACACAAGAAAACAAAAAACAAGGGGCAGAGAGCTACTTTGCAAGTGCTAGATGGTCTCAGCTGAGGATTATCTTTCTCTGATGAAAAACACTCCATCCCTGTCATCCCTTATCAGGAGGAATTCGGAAGGTGGAAGTCGACCTTGGTTCTATAATTTGGGTTAGCGTTCTTGAGAGGCTCTCTGCATCCCCTGAGCTTTGTGTGTGGCTTATTTTGGTGTCATTAAAAACCCCTAATGTAATGATAGTCTCGTTGCTTAGCACTTCTCTGGCCTCAGCCCTCGTTATTAATCACGCGCTCCGTGCAAGCCCATGGACTGAAAATATTCTATTATTGTGAATTAAAAATAAGAACAAAAGGCAGACTTGGCCCCCAAGCCTGCATTCCTGTTCACCATGGGAGGAGGAGAGAGAAGCAAGGTAGAGAGACGCTTCTATCCAGAAGCAGCACACTCTCTGAGATAGTATCTCTATCCTGAAATGGCAGTGATTCGTTTGGGTCTGTCCAAATCCCTTTGGAGAAAGGCTCAGTCCTTACTAATATGCAATCCTGAACAGCGTGTTAAGAAAGGAAGGGATGAGACACGGTGTGTTAGCTGTCAGCACCTGAACAGAAGCTCCTGGTGGTGGAAAATGACCAGGGGGTGGGGACACAGAGGGACACCACCCTGTCCCCAGACCTCCACCTCAAGTGCAGAGCAGGCCTTTCCCGGAACCCTCGGAACGGAGACCAAAAGTCCATTCCCAGGGCACAGCATCCAACTCTATTCCCTTATTCTTTGGATGTAGAGATAGATCTTATCATTATTATTAAATTAAAAATTTTTTTTAATGTTTATTTCTGAGACAGAGAGAGACAGAGCATGAGTGGGGGAAGGGTACAGAGAGAGGGAGACATAGAATCCGAAGCAGGCTCCAGGCTCCCAGCTGTCAGCACAGAGCCCCGTGCGGGGCTCGAACTCACAGACCGCGAGATCATGACCTGAGCCAAAGTCGGATGCTCAACCGACTGAGCCACACAGGCGTCCCTTATTATTTTTTTTAACATCCTATACCTACTGTACTCATCCCTAGAAGTAGGCAATAAATCATGCCACTGTGAAAAGCCACCGTTTTTTTAAGAGTGCTACAGAAATACGGTCTGTCAAAGAGAGGCTCATTTCTGCCATGAAAAATTGGAAGTGACCCCACTGCGCTCAACTTTTAAATGGTGTCGAAGCTATCAAAACACTTGGAATTGTTTTAAACAGCATGTGTGAGTCACCGATAACCGTGGCCATAACCCAGAGACAGCACATTTCCCCTGATGCGGCCTGGGCGGAAATGCTTCCATAACGTCGCGATCTGTGGGACCAGGGACGAGGCACTCTCAGAGCGACACGAAGCATTGCTGTTTTCTATTGAGAAGACTCTTAATTGGGACTTTTCTGCCAGCGAATTCAAGTTTTCATAGCAAGTGTGCACAGATAGTCCCTGCTATGAAATTGGATGAGTTCTTTTGTAGCCTCCTCTTGATTCTCTGAAAGATGTGTTCATTTGAAATTGTTTTTAATTTGGAAAGTGAAGTAGAAACACTCTCCATGGGCTCCTGACCCGCAATGACCGTCATGATTTTAAGCACTCATTTCCAGGCAGCTGATTTCAGAATGTCACATCAAATTAAATACCACGGGACAACTGTCACATCACTGCAAAGAGCATGCTTCCGGAACTTTCCTTGGGCTGCGGTGACTTCCTTCCCCGCCTGGATGTGCTGGCCTTTCTCTTAGTTGTGAACCAGCACATAGTTTTCCTGGATGTCTTTGACTCTGCTCGACTCTGCCTGGATGTCCTGAACTCTGCCTGGCCAGCTCTCAGAAGGATTTAGGGATCACAGGAAAGGGGAAAGCTTTGCAGAAGGGGGAGTACAGACCAGACAAGGTTTTGGGGACTGACAAAGAGGCTCATCTGGGGTGCCATGTTGGTGAGATACCTGTGTGACATTCACAACAAAGTGATTTCTTCACTAGAAAGTAACAGTAAAGGGAGACATTTTTTGGCCAAAGTGTGTGTACCTTTAATAAACTACAGGAAATTCCAAGTAAACCCGGAAGTTATTTTTATGATATAAAAAATTCCTCCATTCATAAACATTGAACACACTGCCTAATTTAAATATAAAGCAAGACCAATCATGAGTATTTGTACGTACAGGAAGAGTCTCACCCCTTTTTCTGCAAAACGCAGGGGAACTAGTTTTATGTGTAGGACTCTACTGAAATAGTCGTCCACAGTTGCCTGGCCATTGGGCAGCAACATTTAATGGGAGAATGAAGTCACTTCCCTGGTCTTCATGAGACAAAAATGATACTGCTCATTCAAATACTGATTTCTTTTCCTAACGTGAACAGACTCAAATTTTATTTTATATTATTTAGGAGATCTAAATTTTATTTAGAAGATCTAAATGTATTTTATTTAGAGATAGGAGATCTAAATATTTCACCCGCAAAACTTGATTCTCAAAGATGTCAACACCCCCTTTTCTTTCCTCCCAGCTGAATGGGCTATGGCCTGAATTTAGATGATTACCAAAGGCTTCACCAATTATGGCATGTTGCAATTCTTTATCAGCAATATCTGTGAACAAGGAGCTTGGTCACAGGCTTACTATGGTGATAGTCTATCTGCTTGCAAAGATGTCCTGATGGGAAGGCTTTCATTTTCATGAATTAATGCATTTTATTATTATACTCTTCTTATGTAAGTCCCTGTTGCCTATGCTTTATCTCTCTCTCTCTCTCTCTCTCTCTCTCTCTCTCTCTCACACACACACACACACACACACACACACACACATACACACAAAGGTTGCCCTCCATTTATTTCCAGAATCAGCTCATTTGGAGACACAGGGGGGAATGATTTTTCAGAATACGTCTGGGGTAATGGCCACCAAAAGTTCTTTTGATAAACCTGTGTGGCGGAATGCAAATGAATCACTGAAGTATGTGTGAAGGCAAATTCACTGTGGACAGGAATCTCATACAGACACACTATGGGGTCAAATTAGAGAGTGATTCTCGCCGTAGCGCTGAGACTTTGCAAAGCGAAAACATCTTATGTGTATCTCTGACCACTGCTCTTTTGACCTAAGTAGAAATCCTGCGCTGAAGGCTTCTCGTGTCCTATTGAGCTCTGATTGGGCAGGAAAGCCAGCTACCAGATGCAAAACGCTTCTTGAGAACGACAAGGTTGTACCTGAAGGCTAGGGGTCTTTTGAACAGAAATCCTCCTGTTGCAACAAAACACCAGAAAGATGTGAGGGCACCTCGTTAAGCTCCCATCAGACAGCTCGGGTTCAACCCTTGAAGTGAGTTTATTCTCCTGAGGAATGTAAATTTAATACTGCTCAAGCAAGAAATCGGGGAGGCTGATTTCCACCAATCTTTCTGGGAGAGAGTTAAGGCTGTTTTCTCAAGAGTAGGTATTTGTGTACCATTTATAGATGGATATCCATATGGGAATGTGGTCCACATGCTTTCACTGAACCGTTTTGCTGAGGTTAATCTATTGTAACAATATTTTCCATAAAAGAGTAATAATTGAGCCTCCAGACAGGCTTCGTCAACCTCAGCACTACCAACATAATTGGTTGAATTATTCCTCCTTGTGGGAAGACGTCTTGTATCTCGCAGGATGCTTAGCAGCATCCCTGGCCTCTGGATGCCATTAGATGCCTGTAATTCTGGGTCAAGACAATCAAAAATATCTCCAGGCAATGATAAATGGCCCCTGGTGGGGAAAGAGTCACCCCCGCGGGGAGAGAATCATACCATTAGATGTTCCAAGTTTCCAGGGCAGAGATGTATAAGGATGTTTTCTGGACCTGGTTTGCACTGTGATTTAAATAAGATATTGTGTGATAACTGTATTTCCAGGAAGGATTTCAGTTTTCTTATCTGAGTAGTCTCTAGGATTACGGTGGCATTTTATCAGGCCTTAAACCTGAACCCAGAGAGAGTATCGTCACATTGACTTGGGCCAAAAAGTATCCGTGAGATCCATGAAAAGCATCTTCAATCTTGTGGAAGAGTTCTTATAGGTGAGATGGCTCACACATCAAATATTGTGGGCCTGCTGAAGAGGGAGGCTGCCTCCTTCTTCAACGCGCACGAGCAAGGAAAACAGACTGACCTCCGTGAGCCTCAGATTGGCGTGGGAGGGAAGGGCCAGCAGCAAGATTTCCCTTAACGGATTTTCCTCAGCCTCTGATCCTTTCCTTCCCTTGTGTTTCCACAACTACATGTGAACCCATTTAAAGACACAGGGAAAGCAAAAGCAGTGCTGATTTTAATAGTATGAGCCATGAGAGAAAAATGTAATTAATGAAATCACCTGAACACTCTGTGTGAGCTAGTTAAGGAAAGATTAAGTTTTACGTCAAGGGTCAGAACAAAGGGCCAGTGAGTAGATGAGATAGAAAGTGAGATTTTTGGCTTCACATAAGGAAAGACTTTTTATGACTTCCTGCTGCCGTGTTTTCTGTCATTGAGGCAGAAAAAGTATTTGAACAAAGTAGATGTTAAAAGTCGCCTTTAGCCCTCAAATCTTATGATTCTATGGTCCCAGATGCACATTAAATGAACACGGCCAACATTGACATGCTCTTGTGACTTTAGTCCTTCCATTGAGCCTGCAAGGTCAGTGCTGTTATTGAACCCATGTTCCAGGTGAGGAATCAAGGCCCACTAAGGTAAACACTTGCCCAGCAGTGAAGCCGAGATTTGAACCCAACCTGCTGTCATCCACAGCACCACGTGCTCTCAAGAGTGTGGCCCAGACACCCTGGGGGATCCTTTCAAGAAGTCTACGAGGTCAAAACTATTTTCGCGCGAACACCCAACGTTCTGTGCCCTTTGTGCTACATACAGCCCCTCCAGGAACGCACAGTGGACTTTGCCAGTGGACTCATGGCAGGAGACGTCATCATCCCTGCTGTTCGCGGACTTAATGTGGCTTGGGCGCTCTTGTGCGCCGAATGTTTTTTCAGGTTTAATTGCTCATAGGATAAAGGTTGATAGGCATAACACACATACACAAAACGTCTTTGGGTTCCTCAGTCACTCAAGAGTGGACATGGGGGTTGAGAACACAAAGTCTGAGAAGGGCTGAGCTCTCTGAAGCTGCCTGTGGTGCGTGCGCATGCACACACGCGTGTTTGGGGGAGAAGATACGCCTCAAGAAAAAAGTTGAGAATAGTAAGGAAAGAGTGAACAGTGACACAATCTTAAAAGCAATGGGAGATCAGCAAACCTATCCCGGGACTCAGCTCGGGCCAAGCTGTGCTTCCCTCTCTGGTTTCCCATTTCCTCTTGGTTCCGCTGGCCGCGGGATTTAAACAAAATTTGCAGCCCGCCTGCATGACATGAGCCTGGTCTGCCACCAAACTAATGAAAACAATTAATCAGCGTGCTTCCCTTAAAACTCTTCAGATTGGTAATAACGCTTAAGAAGAAACCATTGGCAATGTCATAGGAAGTTGTACTTAAATTTAAGAGAAAGACGTTTCATTTAGAATGTGCTAACTGAAGGCATGCTGGGAGGGAGGGCCGTTAACGGCGGAACCAGCTGCCTTTCTTGCTGCTGCAGCAGAGAGCAGCTGAGTGGGACCAAAAGGAAGGTAGGGGAGCAAAAACACGGGGGGCAGGGGGGGTAAAAGAGGCATCTGCCCAGCTACCCCCAGAGCCCGTGGACGGCGTGGCGGGAGAGACAGGGTCAGTGACATGCTCAAAGCCTTCGGTTCATGAAAGCCAAGGACCGTGCCACTGCACCACACCCCGGAGTTTACTACCCACTGGGATAATGGGGTTGACGGCGTTTTTACACCAGCGGCCCCGCCAGTGAGTCCCATAACGGGACATGGGTAACAAGTGCAGTGGCGACAGACAGCACGCCGTCATGCAGGCAAACCGAACGCGCTCGCCTGGTGGATGCGAGGGAGACGACAGCGCGTGCATCTGAGTCACAGTACCTGTCCTCAGGCAATGGAGCCCCCGCCAGTGTGGCCACCGTGGGAAACACGTCCATGTTGCTTGTTGGCTCGTCAATCTCTAGTCCGGCCTGTATCACTCCCGGCCACCGAAGAATGCCAGGAACCCGGATACCCCCTTCCCAGTTGTTTGCTTTTCCCCCTAAAACGTCAAAATAAAATAAAAGAGAGAGAGAGAGAGAGAGAGAGAACAGGAATATGTCTTTTCAAAGCTTAGTTTAAGGCTCATTCCAACGCACTCTTCAACGTTCAACATGGGGCGGGTGATTTGGATGAACAAAGTGCTCTACCTGCATGGATTCAGTGAGAATTTCGTGAGCAACAGAGCAGACAATGGGATGAAAAAAACCACATACGACATGGTCACTATTATGCATGGCACACGGCTGGCACTGCCCGGTGGTCATGAACTAGGGCGACTGTACTCTCCCAGCGAGAGAGGGCTCAGGTCAATGACCATGGACTCACGAAGCTGACATTCCATTTCTAGTTCGCACCAGGTTAGCAGGAAAAGTAACGGCCCCCCAAAATGTCCATGCCCAACTCCTCAAAGTCTCTCAGACCAGGATAGTTCCGGAGGGCTGGGAACAGGACTTGTGAGCCGCGTCTCTCCCATTTAAGGTGAGTCCACTGGTCTGTGTTTCTGCCACTGAACATTTCTAAGATTTCCAACTTCCCAGGAAGTAATCTCTAGGCTCCTTGTGTGTTTAGTTGATGGCATTCTTGTGCCCTTAGAAACAATCCGCATCTTTTGAGAGAGACAGGCTGGAAGGTGGTACGAGGGTGGCCTTGACAATGGACGAGGGGGCCCACGGCAACGAATGCAGCTGCCTGCAGATGCTGGAAAAAGCATGGAAACATATTCTCCCCGGTAGCCTTCACAAAGGAACACAGCTGCCAACACAGAGCTTTGCACAGGTGGACCCACCTTGGGCATCTGAACGCCACACCTGTAAGATAATCTGTGTTGTTCCGAGTCACTGCATTTGCAGTGTTTGTTAGTGCAGCTGCAGGAAAGGAAAACGCCAGCTGTGCGGCTCAGACACTTGTGCCTCAGTTCCCCCAGGACAACACTAGGTTGCCAATTACATGGAATCACCCCAAGTGTCACGTCCAGTGTCTGGAACAGAAGAAGAGCGCCCAAATCGCCATTTTCACCACTGCTATTAGTTTTGCTAGCAGGGTAGCTCTTACTGTTTCGGTGAAGAAACCAGCTTTGCCCACAGGAAGTGACTTGACCATAAGCAAGTAGAGCGTGAATGGGGTGTGGGGAGACGACGGAATGGTGAGCTCCGTCCAGAGTGGCTCTGCAGACAAGATGCCCTCCGAGGCCTGCAACTAACGCACCTGGAGGGACACAGGCATGCCAGCGCGAGAGCCCAGAGAGGCGAGGGCCGGACCCCAAGCCATGCAGCTAGCACAGGGACAGGTGCAAAACCGGACGCACGGCTTTCCCCTGAAGTAATTCAGCGTGGCTTTAAAATGAGCTGGGCACCGCTGAACACCACAGGAATAACCACGCTGGAAGCTGGGCTGGAGACAAGGGAGCGAACGAACGCTCAGCTACTTCAAAGTACCTTTTTCAAGCTTTGTAAGATTAAGAGTTAAATTAAATGAACAAGTTGAGACATAAACTGATGTGCAGCGGGGATAGAACGCATGAGTACGATGCATGGTTGACAAAGGACCTGAGTGCCACTTACACTTTAAAAATTGGGGCGCCTGGATGGCTCAGATGGTTGAGCGTCTGACTTTGGCTCAGGTCATGAGCTCACGGTTCGTGGGTTTAAGCCCCGTGTCGGGCTCTGTGCCGACAGCTTGGAGCCTGGAACCTGCTTCGGATTCTGTGTCTCCCTCTCTTTCCGCCCTTCCCCTGCTCCTGCTCTCACTCTGCCTCTTTCTCAAAAGTAATAAACATTAAAAAAAATTTTTTTAAGTTTAAAAGTGGAATACAGGAGACAGAGGTTTAAGGGATCTTGAAGCAAAGCTTCACTTCTTAATGCTGGTTTTTAATGACTGTGCTGGTTTTTGAATTCTGTCCATTGCAGAATGAATTGTAGCTGACGACTCTTGACTCAACTCCTCTACAAGCAAGATCTTTAAACTCTGGGCACTAAATGTTTTATACGCATAGACATCAGGGTAGACTCACATAAAAATTCACATTATCCTTTGCAGTTTCCATGATGGCCCCCAGGAAAAGTTAAAAGTATTGCACCATATCTTCTCAACATGATCTTAAGGTAATTATCTGACAAATACTACTATTCTTGCATCACAGACACCACATCAAAGAATAGGGAAGTTCCAATAATTTGCCATAATTTATTCAAGCTGTCAGTAGCTCAGGGAGCTTCAGGAGGACCCTCAAGGTGTGAGTTAGTCTGACTCTTCTTCTACGAGATTGAGCACATAGAAGTGTCACTTGCTTATGCGAATAGCAGACCAGGCTCACGGCATTTTACCTGCTTATCCTTCTACTGGAGCAAACTCGGAATGTGCACCTGTTTACGCTTCTACCAGATCAAGATAGTAGGATTTTCACCTGCTTATCTGAACTCATAGACTTTAAACGTGTTTATCCATATACTGGATCAAGTTCATAGACTCGTCTGTTTAGCCTTGTACTAGATCAAGCCCACAGAATTTAAACTTGCTTATCCATCAACTAGATCAAGCCCAAAGACTTCCATCTGTTTATTCTTCACGATCAATCTCACAGCTTATCACACGCAAAATCCTTCTACTAGATGAACCTCAGACAATTTTCATTTGTTTATCCTTCCATTAGATGAACCTCATAATATTTTCCCTTGCTTATCCTACCAGATCAAACTCATAGATTTTTCATCTCTTTGTCCTTGTATGAGATTTAGCTCACAGGATATGCACATTTCTCTTACCAGGTGAGTCTCATAGAAGTTTCACCTTTTGTTGTACTAGATCAAGCTCCTGGAATTTTTTAAATCAATTCTACTGAATGAAAATCATAGACTTAAATCTTATTCTTCTTCAAGTTCAAACCCAAAGGACATGCACCTGCTACCCTTCTGGATGAACTTCATAGGATTTTCATCTGTTTGTCCTTCTGCAAGATTAAGCTTATAGAATATGCACATGACTATCTTTCTAGATGAACATCAAATAATTTTTACATGTTTCTCCTTCTGTGGGATCCAGCTGATAGGATACACACACGACTATCCTCCTAGATCAAGCTCACAAAATTTTCATGGTCATCCTTCTAGATAAAACTCATGGGATTTTCATGTTTATCCTTCAACCAGATCAAGCCCGTAGAACTTCACTGTAAATTTAAGAACAACAAAATAAGTTTGCTACCTAACATAAAGATCTTGTTTAATTAACGGCTAATGTATATATTTCTTGCCCCACTGGTTAACATAAAACAAATAAATCAGAAGGTAGGCCAAAATACCACAAAAACAAAAAATAATCCTTTAAAATTTTTTATCTTCAAGATGTAACATGGCATTGCAGATTGGATTCTGAAACAGAAGAGTGCTTTAGTGCAAAATGTATGGTTAACAGTGATGTACCAAAGTTAATTTCTCAGCAAATAACAACGGTTATGCAGAAAGTTAACACTGGACGAAGCTGGGTGCAGGGAAAACAGTAGCTATCCTCACTATCTTTGTAATTCTGTCAATCTATACTAACTCTAAAGTAAAAACTGTACTAAAGACACACATAGAGATGCTATAAATATACGTGTGTTTCCCCGGTTAACTAAGTACTTGGCATTCTCTAGAACAAAGCAGAGAGAACAATACGAATTACTTCACAGGGTTTTATACATACTCTTTCTAATGGCTACATGTTACTGATCACGTACCATGCCATATGGACTATGACCTGCATTTTGTCACTACCTCCTTACAACCACCTCACGAGGGCGCGACTATCACTCCCCATGTATAGACGCAAACTCTGATGGTCTATAATATGCATTTCATCTCACTGAATCCTTCCACCTACCCCACAGTGGTGCTACCATCACTCTCCATTGTGTAGATGCAACACCTGACGGGGCTGAGGGCAGGTAGTTCCCGAAGTTAAGGAGCCTGCTTGGGATTGTCTCTCTCCCTCTCTCCCTCTGCTCATCCCCTGCTCACTCTCTTTCTCTCTCTCTCTCTGTCTCAAACAAATAAATAAACATTAAAAAAAAAAAAGAAACTTGGAAAGACAAATCTGAACTATAGGATTAAGAACCACAACCCCGGGCACACTGTTTTACCCTTCCAGAAGTGAGTGAACAGGTGCATCTTCTTTAAGGAAAAAGGCAGTGTTCAAGGACAGCTGACTGGAGCTCACCAGGTGAAGGTACAGGGACACCTGGCTGCAAATCCACGTGAGAGCAGGACTGGGAAGTGCCCAAGTTCCCACGTCTTGGCTAGATTTCCATGTCTTGGAATGAGCACGGGGCACAGATGTCTCTTCAAAATTCTGACTTCATTTCCTTTGGATGTGTACCCAGCAGTGGGATTGCTGGGTCATACGGGAGCTCTGTTTTTAATTTCTTGAGGGAACTCCATACTGGTTTCCACTGTGACTGCACCAATATGCATTCCCACCAACACTGCAGGAGGGTCCCCTTTTCTGCACAACCTCTCCAACACTAATCTTTGGTCCCAACAGCTGAGATATGGAAATAACCTAAATGCCCATCAATGGATAAATGAGAAAATGTGAAATTACACACACACACACACACACACACACACACACACAAGGGAACACCAGGCACAGAAAAGGAGGAGGTGTTGCCATGAATCCACATGGGTGAAGCTGGAGAACATCATGCCAAGTGAAATAAGCCAGACACAGAAAGATAAATGAGTCAAACTCATGGAAATAGAGAGCAGAATGACAGTTGGCATTGGCATGGGACTGGGGAAATGGGGAGATACTGGTCAAAGGGTACAAAGTTGAATACGTTCCAGGATCTAATGGGCAACATGGGGGCTACAGCTAACCAGACCGTATCACATCACTGCGTACATGAAAACAGAGAGATCTTACGTGTTCTTACCACACACACAAAAAAGAAAAAAATGGTGACCGTATGAAATGATGGGTATGTTAAATAACTTGGCTGTGGATATCATTTCACAGTGTATACATACACCTCAACGTCAAGTTGTGCATCTTAAATATATACAATTTTTATTAGCTGTACTTGAAAAAAAGCTGAAAAAATCAGCAAAGGAGATACTTGTATTTATTTTGTAAATATGACTCCGTTTCACCATAAGAAAACCAAATAGTCTTTCCATTTATATAAACGTTACCATTTCCATAAATGCCTATCCACTTATACAGGCACCCCCCCCCCCCACAATACAGACAGTGCCATAGAAATCCACAGGCTCATCCAAGGTATGTGTAGATGATGATTCAAGTATCAGGAATCTACTCTGGGAACTCTGCTCTGAGATCCCGAACCTCCGGGTGATGGAAGAAAAGGGTATGAGAGCATGCTTGGTGTCCAGCTCCTCTGAAATCACCACAAAACTCCCAGAGGAAACCTAGAGAAGTCACACCCTGCCAGAGATCTAAGATTCCCCTGAAGAGCTCCAAGCCAGAAACAGTCCCCTGGAGGCAACAATTCTGCGTGCAGCGAAGGGGCTTAGCTCTGCTCAGGTGCGGTGCTCCGAGCACCATCAAGAAAGGTACAGGACTTAAAAAAAAAAAAAAAGAAAGAAAGAAAGGTACAGGACTATGGGAGGCAGTGTGTCTGCAGCTCCTGGGGCCCAGCCATTCACTGACCACCTGGATGTAAGGGCTGGCAGGACCACGTGCATGGTGGCATCCCAGGCTACTTTTCTGATAAGAAACTATCATACTCGGGATGAACCATGATGCTCTGTCAGGAAAATATGAACCCACTACGTGTAACATCCAAAGACCCTCATCTTAAAGTTCTGAATTTATATTCAGAAGGAAATAGATCAATAAACAGAACCCCGTGCAATTTTCTAAAGCTGTAAAAAGAGTGTTTTTTCTTTCATTTTACAAGAATGGTAAAAAAAAATGCACATTAAAAAAATCCGTAACACTCCGTGCACACTCGGCTTAGGGAGAAACCTCTTTGGTTAAGTATGATCACACATTTCCAGGCATGTGTTCGTGAGCAAATAGTCTTGCTCATCAGATGGTGTAGCTCTCACTCTTATTCCCCTTGCCACAGTCCATGGAAGAGGCTATGTGCAAAATGCGTCCATCAGGCTGAAACAGGACAGCTGACTCTCCCAGTCACTGCCACGATTATCCCTGGTGAAGTTCACGGCATCTACAATGGTGAGCTCCATTCATTCCGAAAGTGTTTATTAAGAAATTACTTAGGGTGACCAGGAGTAATGATGGAGTGCACCATGTTCCAGGAACTATTCAAGCTCATTGCAGAGATGAACATGTTCCTTCGCCACCATTGCTTGCAGGGTAGGTACCCCATTTCACAGCTGGGAAATCTCTGGTCAAGTGATGGCACCAGGTAGGGCTCCAGAATCTGGGCTACGGAATGCTAGGTTTTCTTGATTCTCAGAACCCCATAGGGAACACAGTTATATGAACAAGGATCTCAACCAACAGGAATTCCAGGTCTGCAGGGAGAGCTCAGATGTCCCGCCAGATGCCTCTGAGTGGGAGTCCACAGAAACCACAAGGGGGATGCCTGCTACCTAGGAACACCCACCCTGCCACCACAGAGTGTGAGTGGCGTCACGGAGGACAAACAGGGGCAGGAAAGTTGGAGATGTCTTGCAGGACAAAGACAAGAAAAACAGGGTAAGAAATCTGGATTGCTTTTTCTTTCCCCTGAAAATGCATGAGCAGAAAGAAAAGGGAGTACATTTACAACTTGGTCAAGTAACTGTCAAAGTCGCACACTGAACATCTAGATGGCACTTTGCCACGATGAGAAGTCACAGGGGAAGGATGGCTGAGTTCCCCAATCTCTCCAGGCAAATGCAGAGAAAATGCCACCATTTACTCCAAGCCTCTTGTCAGGAACAGCTGCTTCCGGGCCAGGCTTCTATTTTTGTCCTTTCTGATGCTGCCACCCGGCAGGTCAAATCACTTTTAGTGGCAAGAGCATATGCCAGTCATTCTCATACCTGATCTGAGCACAGAGTTTTGTGAAATCATCTCATTGCCACTTCTCTCCTCCTGGGCACCTCCATGACCGTGTAACGTGGATACCCAGCATGCATACAAACCACAATAATGCAGGTAGAAGCACAAATTCAATGCTTTCTCACCCAAGATGCTATGTTTTAAGCTTTTCTTCACTTATTCATTCCAGGGACCAAAGCCCACAAATTACAGCTCTAGCTGGTGCCATCACTTGACCAAAGATTTCCCAGCTGTGAAATGAGGTGCCTATCCTGCAAGTGATGGTGGGGAAGGAACGTGTTCATCTCTGCAGTGAGCTTGAATAGTTCATCATTACTCCTGGTCATCCTAAGTGATTTCTTAATAAACACCTTCGGAATGAATGGACGTGACAGAATTATCTGCGTTCCGTCAGGCTATATCAGTGCAACACTCTCCTGATATCAGTGCTCAAAAAACATTGTAAAAACACCCCTAAAATGAACTGACTCAGTCTGAAGAGTTACACGTAACTCCTCGAGCACAACGTGAAACTGCTGACTCATCTGAGTAGGGGTTGGGGAATGTCTTCTCTCAGGGGCCAGGTAGGAGACAGGGGTTGGGGAACGCCTTCCTCAGGGGCCAGGTAGGAGACAGGGGTTGGGGAACGTCTTCTCTCAGGGGCCAGGTAGGCGATAGGCATTGGGGAACATCTTCTGTCAGGGGCCAGGTAGGAGACAGGGGTTGGAGAACGTCTTCCCTCAGGGGCCAGGTAGGAGACAGGGGTTGGGGAATGTCTTCCCTCAGGGGCCAGGTAGGAGGCAGGGGTTGGGGAACATCTTCCCTCAGGGGCCAGGTAGGAGACAGGGGTTGGGGAACGTCTTC
>NC_064817.1:3946360-3952506 GCF_023721935.1 Panthera uncia | reverse complement strand
GGGGCCAGGTAGGAGACAGGGGTTGGGGAACGTCTTCCCTCAGGGGCAAGGTAGGAGGCAGGGGTTGGGGAACATCTTCTCTCAGGGGTCATGTAGGAGATAGCTTGACGTTCATGGTTTCTTTCCCAACACTCACTTCTGCTGCCATGTTGTGAGACCTCGAAGAATAAGCGTGGCTGTGTCTCAATAAAACTTTATTTACAAAGCCAGCCATCAGGCTCCATTCGGCCCTAATGCCAAAACTAGCTGAGCCCTGCCCTGAGTTAACTGAATTTAGATTCTGTGTCCAGGTGAGTGCAGCAAGCAGGCAATTCCACAATAGTAAGTCCTTCAGTATTGAGGCAAAATGTCAGCGAGGCTTCTAGTAACAATGCATTTGTTCACTCAACTGGACACCTTCTTAATATCTCCTACAAGATGAAAAACTAAGCCATGGACTGTGGCAGAGAATGCCAAGTGAACCATGTTCCGGGTCTGATCTGCTTCTGCAACATCATACTTTGGTTGAGCTAAGCCTCACCTAAGTGCCCCAGGAAACAGCTTGCCCCCTCTTGCCTTCTGGAAAGTTCTGTGTCTGGATGTCTGCTCTGCCAGGATTTTCCCCATCCCCCAAATCATTTTACACATCCTCAAAATCCTGGACAACACGCCCCTCCCATTTAATTAGCCTCCCACGAGCCCCACTACAGGTGATATTTTCCTACTGTCCATTTCCTTAGCAGTTTTCAACTTCCTTGTTTATGGGATGTGTGACAATCAAATCTGTGCATATCTTATCATCCCAGCAGGACCATGAGTGCTTGAAAACAAACTCTGTCTAATTCAGTGTTTAATCAACTGAAATCTACATCATAATATTTTCCAAATTATAGGGTCCAATATATTTCTTGAGTGAATGAAATCATGGATTAATCCCTGAGGAGTATGGCTGGGGAAAAGACTATCCTATAGAAGTGATTTGAAATTCCTATTTCCAACCTCCTTTTTGTCCGTCAATGTTGCTAGGACTTTTCATTTCCCTCATCAACTGCATTCCGTAAGTCCCCTCCTCCAGAGCCTGACCAGCCTCAGAAGAGAGCCTCACCTTCCATCTCATGCAGGAAAATGAGCTCATCACCACCAAGTACTTCAACTCCCTGCCTGTCCAGACCTCAGTTGATGCTCCCCTGCCACATCCTTCCCGCTCTCCTGCCACTTTTCCTCCACACAACCGCAGCCGCCCTCTCCACAGACCACATGAGACCACATCGCTTCCATCTGCTCTGGCTCCAACGTGAGTAAATCAAGCACCCAGGATTCAACCACAAGCCTTACCCCCGATACGGCTTTTGCAACACGGGGCCCAAAGTGCAGTATTCTTTGCTCACGTGGACAGCCCCAATCACTGCAAATGGCACTACGATGTTTGGAGTTCTTGCTAATCTTATCCTATCTATGTGGTCCTCACTGCTGGCTCAGACCACGTAATACACTATTTCCCTCACATTCTTGCCCAAACACTGAGTGCCGTGAGTTCACATCTGATGCGAGCTCCCATCTCCACGGTAAGACATTAGCCCTCAATGAAAATGGATGTGTTCTCCACAAGTCTTGATCTTCTCAGCAATTTGACGTCAGTTATGCCTTGGGTTAGCTCTCTCATTAAAGTTGACCCTGATCATCAAGTATGCTCCAATCTTTCCCATGACAAAGCCCTGCTTACAATGGCTTGCCTGCCTTTATGGACAAATTTTTCAAAAGAACCCGAGAAATTTCTCATCCATCCATCCATCCATCCATCCATCCATCCAGACTTGGCCTCTTGCGTCTCCACTGAAAGTATACTTGTGAGTGTCTGGTGGCTACTGAACATAATTGGCCTTATGTCCTCATCTTACTGGGCTCTTCAGCACCATTTACGTCTACTACCCTGCCTTTCCTCGAATCTCCTCTTCTCCTTGTCTTCTTCTGACTTCCCAAATAACTCTGGCAATATGGCCTTTACCATATCATCACTGTCTACCTCACCATTTAGGTAAGAGTTCTTCAGGATTTGTTCCTTGACCCTCTTCTCTTCTTACACCAAATGATCTCATACACCTCTCTACGTGCCATGACTCTTATTTCATAAAGGGAATCTCTGTTTATACAACCACGTGAGCCAAAAACACAAGACACGTCTTCCTTTCCCTCAAACCCAGGATCCAATCAACAGCCAATGCCGATGGATTTATCGAGGCAGCAATGCTCTTCCATTCCCAGCTATATCTCCTCAAACTATGCATCCTTCCAACCCAAGCTCGAGTATTTTTTTTTTCAGTTATATATTTGGTCAGAAATTATTTCTGAAAACACGTGAGGCACCGTTGTAGGCTCCACGGATACACATGTGAGTGAAATAACATATACGGCGTCCCAGATCTCACGTGTGGAGGACGGTAATACCCTGCACGTACTGGGTGCTCCTGCAAACACTTGGCAGGCACTGACTTTGTAATCCTCACTAAAGTTCCCCATGATATTCCTCTAATAATATTCAATCATATTATTCTCATTCTAAGGATGACAGAACAGATACACAGTCATTCCTCCACGTATCCTTATTTCCATGACTCTACCCTCTCCTTCTACTAGATTTGGGTGGCATTCTTCACATGCAATTTTACTACCCAAATGGCAATGATTATTTGAATGCATTTCTACTGGACATATTAACTTGGACGTGTGGCCTCATCAACTACATCACCCGACAATCCTTGTGTTCTCTTTCAACTCTAGCTACGCCAAGCGGCTCTTGCGCTCGCCGTAAACATCTCACTCCCGCCTAGAATGAATTCCTCACTGCTCCTCTCCTTGCCAACATGCGAAAACATCAGCCCACAAAAGGTCATCTCCCCAGGGGAGGCTCTCGGAAGTCCAGGCTGTGCTGAGCACCTGTAACCATCTTCCCGTGAGAGAGTTCCCTTAGCACCTCATTATTCTCTGTAGAGAATTATCTCCGTAGATCTCCATCTCCTCAGTAGAATATGAGCTACACAAGGTCGGGAACCCTGCATCCATGGCCTTTATGCCCTAGCAGCTAGCCCCACACCTGGCACACTGCACAGAGTCGATAAACAAAATGCTTGCTGCTCCAATGTGACTGAACGAGCGCACTGATAAATGAAGATAGCACATGGTCTTCCCACAAAGGTGAAAAGGCTGTGGATGCCTTCCGGCACACTAAACACCCATACAGCGAGACGCCACAGCTTTTCCCACTCCTGGGAAGCTGATGAAAACACCTGTCCAAATCTGAAGACAGAACCTGAACGTTATATAACCACCTTCCAAGAAACTACCAGACCCGTTTGCTGTCTGTTTCTGAACAAAAGTTATCGATGGCTCTCTGAAAGATGCATTACTGCATGAGAGAAAGACAAGCTGAATTCAGGGACTGTAGGGAGCAACTTATAAGTGGTACGGACTCAAGCCAATTAGTTGCTTTTGGAATTTGCATGTAAGGAAAAGGAGTAATGCCAGAAGCTGCAGAAATTCTGAAAGCATTTCTCTGCACGTGGGGAAAGTCTACATTCTTGAGCAACTCAGGAAAATAGGATAACCCCACCCCCATGCTTCTGCAAACACCGTCTGTAGAGTTAATTTATCCATTCCATTGACATTTATTACTTGCCTTTAGGCAGAGTAAAAGGGAGGTATGGGGAGAGCTTCCTTCAGGGTGACCTTGATTTCAGAGAGGAATGCAAATGAAACAGAGCTGGTCTAACTGTTCTCTTCCGAGAGCACAGGGAATTTTCTGCTATGAGAAAGAGACAGAAAACTCTCAATTCTGCTATAAGAAAATCTTAGGGAAGTTATTCTGGCCCCAGCTGAAGGAGGGTATTTTAGGGGAAAAGAGGAAGATCCTCAGGAATGGTCCTAGGAGCAGAAGGAAGAGAAATCTGGGACCTGCCCACTATTCATTCAGCAAGTATGTAGTGAGGACCTGCCACATGGTTACTGTAGGCAAGGAGACAGAAGGAATAAGACACCGCAGATGTCTGCTTCCATGGGATTTACATGATGAGAAGGCAGTCAGACCATGAGCACATAAATGAATAAACACAGAACATACTGGATGCACAAGAAATTACAGTGAGGTGGTGTGTTAGAGATCTGGTGGCACAGATGAGAACTTTTGTTTCAATGGTCCAGAGAGATCTTGCAGAGGCAACCCGCGAATGAGGGAGCAAATGCACGCAAACATCAGGAGATGAGCTCTGCACCAGAAGGAGCTGCCAATGGAAAGTCCCGAAGGTGGAAACGAGATTAAAATGCAGAAAGACAGAAGGAAGATAAAGCAGTTCTAGGTCACACAGCCAAGGTGCAGACTTTACATTGTATTCTCAGTGCATGGGGATATAGCAGAGGGTTTTAGGAAAGGAAGAAAAGCCTTGTGAACACAGAGGAGGCAGAGATTGGAGTGATGTGTCTACATGCTAAGGAAGGCCAAGGATTGCCAGCAACCACCAGAAGCCGGGAGAGGCAAGGAAGGATCTTCCAGTAGAGGCTTCAGAAAGAGCACAGTCTTGATGACCCCTTGATTTCAGATGTCTGGTTTCTGAAAGTGAGAGAGAGAATAACGCCGTGTTGTTTGTAAGCCATCTGTTCCGTGGCAGCTGGAGGAAAACTCAATGCAATACACTGAGTGCATGTTTATTGAAGCTCATCCGGCTGCCTGGGTGGAGAATGGATTGCAGACAACGAATCGAAAGACCACCTGGAAACCCACTGGGGAGATGAGCTGGAGGTGATACTGGCCTGGAGGAGGAGATCATTCTTGGACATGAGAGAAGTACATCCATGTCAGGTGTCCTTAGAAGATCAAGTGTATAGGACTCACTGTTGGAATATGAGGGACAGGGCAGATCAAAGAAAGAGGCTGCAGGGACTCAACGAAACCAGCTTTAGGGGTTGAGTCACTGAGCGAAGACCAGTGCCAATCAGTGCAAATCAGTGATATCATTGGCCTGCGAGACATGTGGTCTTGGGGATCTCTAAGATCTCTAGTATGGATCTGTCCATGGGGACGTGCCCCATGAACATCCATACCCTGCATCATGCGGGGAGCTGGATAGAACAGCCTGGGGTTCACAGTAAGTAAGGGTTACCAGCCCTCAAATGCCACCTGAGGGCACGGGCTTAGATGACACCATATTTGGTGAATGTGTAGGTAAAGAAATGAGGGGATTCAGGACACAGCCCCAGAGGTTTCCAACTTTGAGAGGCAGGTCAAAGGAGGATTATAAGCCAGCACTGAAGGGTGAGAAGAAGCTTCCATGAGGTGGCTTGCACCATCTCTATGAGACTGATCCAAGGGCTCTAAACATTGATGTGGACATCAAAGGAGGCTGGCTGAGGCCAACTGATGCTTTCTTAAGAGAGCCACAACTTTTGGGACTATTTCTTGAGCTCCAATTAAGCTGCCCTAACCCAGGTGAGGGTGTAGAATGAAGAGAGCCTTTTGAAGATCCCTCCATCTGTCTGATGTAAACAGACCCAACACCCGCCCAAGATGCAGTTACACAAACTGAGAGCCACGGTCTGTGCTCCCTACACACAGTTCAGGACTGCAAGGAGATTATAAATCCTGTTACTTTAAACCAGTGATTCCTATTCCCCAGTCCCAAATTATCACTGTGGACATTTTTCAATATTCTACCAATCCCGATGGCATTTTTACATTTAACAATTGTTAAGTGGTCATAGGCTAGTGTAAACGTTATGGCATTTTGATGTTCACTTATGTATCTTGCTGTTTAAGTAAGCTCTACGCACAACATCAGGCTCAAATTCACAACCCCAACATCAAGAGTCACATGCTCTGGGGTTCCTGGGTGGGTCGGTCGGTTGAGTGTCCAACGCTTGATTTCAGCGCAAGTCATGATCTCAGCATTTGTGAGATTGAGCCCTGCAGCAGGCTCTGCGCTGACAGCTCAGAGCTTGCTTGGGATTCTGTGTCTCCTTCTCTCTCTGCTCCTCCCTTGCTCACTCTCTCAAAATAAATAAATAAACTTAAAAAAGAAAAGGGTTGCATGCTCTACTGACTAAGCCAGCCAGGCACCCCTACTTAATCTTGCCCTTTTTTTTTTCAGTATATATATATATATATATATATATATATATAT
>NC_064817.1:3889394-3931360 GCF_023721935.1 Panthera uncia | reverse complement strand
AGGGAGGGAGAGAATCCCAAGCAGGCTCCATGCTGTCAGCACAGAGCCCAACACGGGGCTCAAACTCACTAACTGTGAGATCATGACCTGAGCCGAAATCAAGAATAGGATGCTTAATCAACTGAGCCACCCAGTTGCCCCTCATATGACAATTTGTAAGTAAAAACAGACTAAGCAGTTAGCAGAGGATTGAAGGGTTTACTTCCTTGAGTTATAATTAGCATTTTGCAAAAGGGTAGGCAATCATATATCTACCTTCCAAATAAGATTAACCTTTCACAGATTGAGAAGAAACTTAGCATCGTTTCTTTAAAATGTGGTGTCTATGATAACTTCTACACACACAAAACCTGCACATAAACATTTATAGCAGTTTTGTTTATAATTGCGCAAACTTTGGAAATGACCAAGATGTCCTCTTGCAAGTGAATGGATCCAGTATAGTGCATCCAGCCAATGGTCTATTGTCCATGCGGAAAAGAAATGAGCTATCTAGTCATGAGAAGACATGGATGAATTTAAAATGCATATTTCCAAGTGGAAGATCCCAATCTCAAAAGGTACATAATATAGGACTCCAACTACATGATGTTCTGGAAAAGCCAAAGCTATGGAGATAGCAAACAGATCAGTAGTTGCCATAGCCTGAGCAGGGTGGGGACAAAGAATCAGCACAGAGGATTTTTAGGGCAGTGAAAGTATCGTGTCCGATACTGTAATGGTGGATGTGTGTCATCATACGTCAGTCCAGATCCACAGAATGTAGGACTCAAACAGTGAACCCTAATGAAAACAATCACTTCTAGTCGGTAACAATGCTTCAACGTTGGCTCGTCAACTACAACAAATGTACTACACGAATTCAAGATATTCTTAGGTACACAATGTGCACAAGAAAGGGAACATATTAAAACTGTACCTTCTACTCAATTTTTCTGTAAACCTAATTTTTCTGTAAAAGTGATCAAAAACAGTCTACTTTTTTTTGAGAGAGAGAGAGAGCGTGAGTCCAGGAGGGGTACAGAGGGAGAGGGAGAGAGAGAGTCCCAGGCAGGCTCTACACTGGGCTCAGAGCAGAGCCCAACGCAGGGCTTGAACTCATGACTGTGAGATCATGACCTGAGCCAAAGTGAAGAATCGGATGTGTAACCGACTGAGCCACCCAGGTGCCCCTTCCCACTACTTTTTTAAAAAGTGCCTTTCAGATGCAGTGTTGAGTCGGAGACTTCTTCATCCAGATATCCGATATGTGTTACAAAGCACCTACTGAACACGGGCTGTGTGTTAACGGCAGAGTATCCAAGCCCTTGGAGCCTCCTGGGGACCCCGTTCTCTGCTCAAGCCAGCTAAAGCTCCTGTTTCCCCTGTAGGCTCTTTTCATCCAGATGAGCCTACAGGTGCACTTAGCAGACAGACTCCGTCTTACTCCAAATCCCAGTATTCCTAATGACCGTGATCAGATATTTCCCTTGTCTCCATCCATTCTTCTTAATTCATTGCCTAGACTGATGACTTCATCTTTTTCATCAAAAGTTCCCTATACAGCTGGTCTGGGATTAACACAAGGCATCTAGCCGAGGCCATCGGGCATGTACAAACAGCGGAATATTTGCCTGAATCTGTGCAGAAATGGTCAGATTTCTGATTTCCTTTTAGTTCTTTCTTTCCCAAACGACACACTCTGGATCCCACACAATTTAGGTCCTACGCCAGAATCTCATTTGTAAAGCCTGAAGCCCGTTAACTGTTTAAGTTTTCATAAGATTGATCCTATAAAGCTCTAACATATTTCTCTCCTAAAAATTCTGAATGGAAATCTCCCGTGAGAACAAATGCCTGTGTATTATTCTTGCTTTCAGACAGTACACTGCGAGTCAGAGGTCCACAAATATTATTTTTCAGTAAGGTTCTCAAGGTATAATGATACCAATTTATATGGGATGATAGTTTTGAATTACCGATGGTGGGCTGAAGGATAGCTTATAAGTGAAATGTGTTATTTCCAAAGCTTTCTCACATTGTTGCCTGAATGAAACAAATACAGAAAATAAGTCACTTGAAGATCACTTTTTTATTTCACTGGGGTCAAACAAAAGCGAGCTTATCAAAAAATGAGCACTTCAGATAGGAGTTTTGTAAACCAAAAGGACAACACACGGAAACGTCAAAGTCTGGCTCCTTCCTTCTTCTCCAGGTATGAACGCGGCTTGCAGAGGAAGCCTAAATTCTAGAGAGTTCCTTCATTCCATTTATTCACTCGACAAATGAGTGTGAAGGCACTATTGAAAATCAGGCAGTGGTATGCCACTCAGGAGACGGAAGGCTTACCAACGCATGGGCCACATTCTAGATGGTACACGAGAGAGAAGCTGTCACGTAGAGCTAAGGGTTCAGGGTCTGCCTTCTGGCTCCTGAGAGCGGCAGACTCACTTTGAATCCTGGGTTCCCAGCTTGCTCTGTGGGGTTCTTTGCCTCTAAGTCAGAGATGAAAACGTAAAATAGGAAAGTGTTGCCGGGATGCACAAACGAGGAGAACTTCATACACGACAGCCCAGAACTGGTCACACTGCGATTGCTCAATGTACCTTAGCTCTTTGCAACCACATGCAGAAAATTTCCACGTACTCAACATGACTCCAGGGAACACCAGAAAAATCCCCCTACAACTATTTTAGTAAGTCTTCTATCTGATCAACAGGTTAAGGGTGGGACTCAAATAATCCTGCTGAAGTCACAACCATGCAGTCCCTCACCGTGGCACCTCTTGGTGGCTGGGAGTCTGGGTCAGGCATGTGCAATGCTTGGCACTCACTGTTCTAGCTTTAACCTACGTACTCAGGCTCTCCTGAGCCTGAATCTGTTATTGAGTGGCACACAGAAATCTAGCTGTCACCGGCCCTAGAAAGGCAATTCTTTGTTAGCTTATGTAGGATGAGAAGCATACCCAACACCCCATGCATCATGTCATATCTGTCAATGCGCAAATAGATATACTGTCTGCAGCTAGAAGCGAGGTCCACTTAACGCAGGTAAACTTGACCTATCGCATATCGCACATCAGCATTGTTCGAATTTTAATGGCCTTATTTATCACCTTGGGAACCATGCTAAAACCAAGATTCTGATTCAGTACATCTGCGGGGATGTCTGTGGACCTCAATGGTGCCCGTCTGAAGACCGTACTTTTAGACGGTTTCACACGCGACTAAATGTGCCATATTCCCTGACATACGATAAAAGGAAATGGTTGGCATTTTCCAGATTTCCAAAACAACAATGATAATGAGATGTAGGTACAGTTTCAACACCTAATTTTTACACATGGAAAAGAAACATAATAATGCAGAATTAGGATTGTTAGGGCAGTTAAGAAACGGAAGAGCCTACAATTTTCAATGTTGCTTTTCTACAGATGACCCTTTGTTCACTTTGCTGGTGCTTCTTGCTTTAGTGAGTTCCTGTCTGAGCTCCTATTGTTTCCGGGAAACGCATCCTTATTTTGTGCTGTACCTGGTTGTTATGATAATGTTGTGATTTCCTCCATTAAACCCGTCTCTGCCCTCATCACACTTGTAATGTGTGATTTATCCCCCGCACCTGCTCTCACCATCTGGGGTGTTTTCGCTGCTCGACTCAGCTATCTTCTTGGGTTAACAATAATGTGTGTGTGTGTGTGTGTGTGTGTGTGTGCTCGACTCAGCTATCTTCTTGGGTTAACAATAACGTGTGTGTGTGTGTGTGTGTGTGTGTGTGTATTCCAGGGCATTGCACTTGCTGGAAATAATCGGAATGGTGTCCGTGTCTGTTCAAGGGAATCACACACGTGTGTGGGAGGAAACCCAAAGCTGGCATGCCTGTGGGTCACAGGAAGCCATCCCAAGCCAGTGCCTGTGGTCACTGCTTCCCTAGGGTCATACACATCACAGGGGGGTGGCCGAGCTGAGCAGCAGGTGATGAGGCTGGCAGGGAACAGTTTTGAGAGGATTGTGCTCAGCGAACATATGGTCTTCCACCCTCGATCCATTCTACTGCCTGGACTTTACTGTCTGGCAGAAAATGAGGTTCAGGAATTCTGGTGCCACCCTTTGGTCTTCTGAGTGGCCACCGGCTGAACCTGCCCTGGGGGTAACCCAGGCTTTGTCATGGAGTCCGAGGTTGCCCATATCCCCCGGGGCCATTCCTTGGATCAAAGCCAACAGAAAGCTCCAGAAACATACCAGCTAGGATTTGTCTGGCAACGCCTCATGGGAAGCCAACCGTGAAAGAGCTGTGTGACCTGGGCTGTAAGCAGAGAACATCCAGAGGCAAACGGACAACATTCAACAAAACGAAACCTTTCAGAATTCTTACTTGTGATGCTCAACCACATCACCCATACTCAACTTTTATTTTAGGACTAGGTTATTTTTTTCATGGGGTTTTATCATCCATGAAACTGAAGGTACAAAATTGAACACTGTACGTCTTTTCACGGACACCCTGCACATACAGCGCAGATTCCAGCCCTCCTGGCCACGTCGGCTAACACCCCACCAAGGTCCTCTCTTGGCTTTTGCTTCTAATCCACGTGACCTTCAGTTTGCTTGTGTGCGGGTCCCCTGTAGTGTCTTCCTAACTACAGGGTGAAGCGTTGGCTTTACGGAGAGATCGCAAGCTCTTAGGGACAGGTTGGCTGTTCCCCCGAGATCTGTACTACCAGGCTCTGGGTGGTCAGGGTCTTCTGCAGACTGTGAGGTCCAGACAGGACCATCTCAAAGGAAACAGTCATCACGACATTAGAAAAACACACAAGATGCAGTGAATTCATGTTGACTTTTTCATCATGGACTCTTTTCTCATCCATGAACTATTTCTAAGAGCTTGAGATCTCCCCGTAAAGCTGGAGCTTTACCCTGGAGTTAGCCAGCCACCGCGGGGGGACCTGCCCACAGCCGAACGGAAACCCACATCGATTAGGAGGTATCATATGCACACTCCAAGCACAGATGTTTTATACATCTGGGAAATAATAAGTCTTAGTAATAATAATAGCAGGTAGTATTTGTTGAGAACTTGATGCATGGAAGGCACCATGTGCCGTGCTCTAAATACATGACTTCACTTAATCTGGTTCATTAATTCAACCAATTCAAGCAGATGAAAGAAATCTTTGCAGGGGGAGCGTTGCATGTGATTTTCTGACCAGCCTCAATTGGGCCCTGCCTTAAAAGGAACAGGTATTCCCCGGCTCCTGAGCGGCTCGGTCGGTTAAGCATCCGACTCATAATTTCACCTCAGGTCATGATCTCATGGTTCGTGGGTTCGAGCCCCACACTGGGCTTCATGCTTGCAGTGTTGACCATGCTTGGGATTCTCTGTCACCCTCTCTCTTTGCCCCTACCCTGCTCTCTCTCTCAGAATAAGTAAACTTTAAACAAATTAAAGAAAAAAAGCAAGTATTCATACCTATTCCTGACTCCTAATTCTGACCTCACCTTTCAAATACACACATTGGTATTCAGTGGAAACTTATCTGAGCACTGCTTTAACCCTATATCCTGGGTCCCAACACATGTTTTGTTTCCATGCCTTGAAATATTTAAGTAGCAAATTCAATGCATTCCATGGTTAACTGAAGGGGGAGGAAACACTCCCGAGAACACTCCTCTAGTACCCACATCCATATTCTACCATTTTCCGTGTCTGAAGTTTACCTTGGAACACAGACATGTTTACAGTATACAAGGCAAACTCGAGAAGACATGCCTTGGTGGAATCTTCGAACACAGTAGCTGAAAGCACCTGGGTGGCTCAAACCACATGGGCTTGTCTTGTAGACAGTGTGCAGCCAGCGGGGGACAGACCGGTCTACGGTCTGAGTTTAAGTCGCCAGGACAGACACCCGCTTGTGCTCTGCTGGGCGTGTGGTCGCTGGGCAGTCCCGCAGAAGCTGCTTCACCTCTCGGAACCTCCCCGTCCCGCCTGTAAACTACAGATGATAAAAATACCTGCTAGAGCAGCCGCGGGGAGTAAAGGAATTCATGCACGCAAAATATTTCAGTAAGTTACCGGACAATCACCACGCCGTTTTACAGGCTAGCTGCTGCCCAATAAACGTTTCCCATTCTTGCACTGGTGGCTGTTGCCATTATGTGCATTGTGGAAACGTGACCATGTGTTTTATTAATCCTGTTGGAATTCATCGGGACTTGATTTCCTCGATTACTTACAGTGTCATCTTAGTGACGGGAATGATTTATACGCCGGTGTTAAAATTGGTTCATTTTAATTGGAGATGTAAATTCGAGGTAACAATCATATCCGTCCAAGCCCATGAACGTGAAATTAAGCTTTGGGCTTTGCAAAAACAGGAACATGGCTACAGAGTTTATGAAGCCCGGAGGTTCATGATTTACAAACTAAATTAATTTGGAGAACCAGGGTTGATTTGAACACAATGCACCTCCAACTACACATTGCAGCGAAATGTTTGTTTGGAACATCAGACGCGCCTCGGTCCTGCCCCGGTGCCTTCCCTCCAAGCTTCTCCATCCCTGCTCTGCAGTCCTTATACCTCTAGGCTACAGATGCAAAAACCCCTTTCTGCAGAAAATGGACTACTTTGTCACATGTGCAGTTTTCCTGGAAACTCACAAAGAAACCAAACAGAAAGGGAAACACACACGATGTCTCTGTCTCCTTTATTCTCGCTGCTCTGTCGTTGGATTTTCCGATACTGTGATTTACGTTAAGCTTTCCAAACGTGCGTGCCTGCAGCATACATATAAAATCAAGAATAGGTAGATGGAGAAAAAAAAAATGCTTTGTTGAAGATAAGGATTAATCTGTACGAACAAAGCATTTAAAGTGAATGCAGTTGAGGGGCGTCCAGGTGGCTCAGTCTGTGAAGCATCCAACTCTTGATTTCAGCTCAGGTCATGATCTCACAGTTCGTGAGTTGGAGGTCCACATGCACGGAGAGTGTGGAGCCTGCTTGGGATTCTCTCTCTCTCTCTCTCTCTCTGCCCCTCCCCTGCTTCCTCTCTCTCTCAAAATAAAGAAAAGTAAACTTTAAATAAATAAATAAATAACAATAAAAAATTAAACATACGAATGCAGTTGAGAGCAGAGCCCAGGACTGACCACAGCAAGTATGCAGTGTGCCCAACTGGTGGGCAAAGGGGTCAGACGGACTCATGGAGGAACAGACAGAAATAACTCCGTTAGGGCCACCTGCACGGGACAGGGGAAGAATGCTTGTACTCTCACGTGCCCAGTGGCCATAACTTGCCTGTGTCTCACCACGCGTGAGTCCTCATACTGGCTCTCTGTTAGCAATTCCATTCCTTTACTCCTTGAAAAGCACTGAGCGACGAAGCCTGATAAACGTGTCTGAGGGGCTCACGTCTAGTGGCAGGAGGGGTTCCACTTTCAGATGCCAGGAGGCTCCCCAAGTGCACAGATGTCTGACCCTGCCGTGCAGATGGCACAGAGGGCCAGGGAGATTTGCAGAGGGGCTCATCTCCAGTGCTTTAACAGTCATAGACCCGGGTGTCATCCTTCCTCCTAAAACAAGGGGAAGCCTTGCCACCTGTCCCATGCTGGCTTTCAGAGCAGAAAGAGAAACGGATACCAGATGCAGGTAACTGGCATTTCGGACAGTGAGCTTGGGAAGAGCCGGCCCCGACCGGCGACTGCTGTTTGTAGTGCCACCTAGACCCGTCCGGCAGCCATGAACTGCACTTGTCCTCGTCAGGAAGTGCTTCGGGGGGAGGAACGTGGAGCTACGGCTGGCAGAGGGATCGCAAGCTTTCTTCCAGGTGAATAAAGACCCCACCCCAGGAGACAGCCATTCTGAGGACGGCCAGTGTGGCACATGCCATAAAGCACACAGGGAGGTCATGTCTGAGCCACAGTTAGCTACAGGATTCCTTGGCTTTTGGTGAGACGGGGTGCAAGGAAATACACACCATGTTCCTCGCAGTTTGGGGTCTGTGTGCTCACGCAAACACGGATGCATGTGAGTGTATACTCTCCCCTCTGGATTCTGTCCACACGCACCAATGCTTGTGGCTGTCCTCAGTCTGTTTACAGCGTTCTGCTCAAGGATTCCCCTTCTCTTCTCCCAATCCAACAGACTGCAACCCTCCGTGGCCAGTGCCGTAAGAGCAAGTCTCCAGAAGAGCTGTGTTTTGTACAGAAGCATCCCCCTGCTGGGACGCCCTCCCAGAAAGCCCCCCGCGGATAACACGACAAAGCATTTCTAAGACGGAAGCATCTACCCTATTTGCAAATAGGGTAATTCCCTCCATTTCAAAATAAGTCATAACGTCCCTTTACTTTCCTTCCTCCGCTTTGCTTAGCTGCAAGGGAGCATGAAATGAAACCAAAATGTCAAGTTGTACAAACAAAGCGAATGTTTTTTCTCAGAGTCGGTACTCAAAGCTTCAGAGATTGTCAGAGAAGCTCATTTTCTGCAGCTTTCCTTCTTCGTAAAGTACGGCATATTTACCTGCTCAAATTCAGATGCATAAATGCATTTATAAGATGGTTGTTACTGATCAAATTTGGCAGGAAACAAACAGCCATACGACAAAGGTACCTGACAGCCCAATTTTACCTTCCCATGATTAAAGTTAAAATAGGTAAAATGTTGTAATTTTGTCGTATTTCTTCTCTCTCAACTACTGTCTTATATCAGAATGAAAAAATATTATGACAACAGTGTTCTTTTGATAACCATTTTCTACTCACCAGAAATGTGAACAGGGGCAGAAGTTACATTTTGCCACGACTGACTCAAAAGGGAATCTGTAGGTGAATGTCACTGTTTGTTTTACAACCTCATGACATCATGTGTTCAGTTCAGCAAGCACTCCAAGAATGACAGAGGTCTGTTAACTCCAGAAATGACAGAGGTCTGTTCCCATTTAAATTCTTTGATTCAGGGGCGCCTGGGTGGCTCAGTCGGTTGAGCGTCCCACTTCGGCTCAGGTCATGATCTCATGGTCCGTGAGTTCAAGCCCCGCGTCGGGCTCTGTGCTGAGCCTGGAGCCTGTTTCAGATTCTGTGTCTCCCTCTCTCTCTGACCCTCCCCCGTTCATGCTCTGTCTCTCTCTGTCTCAAAAATAAATAAACGTTAAAAAAAAAAATTAAAAAATAAATAAATAAATTCTTTGCTTCATTGCTATCTTGGAATACCGAGTGGACAAGATCTATTTTGGACTGAGAAGGAGTCGTTTCAATAAAACATGCTACTTCATAATCTATCTTCACTTTTTTTTCTCTACTGATTGGGAGCAAATAAAGTGATGTAAAGAGTCCTGCCAGAAAGAAGCTTTCCTTCACAAAGGTTTATATGCCTAAGTTAGCAGAAGAGCACTCAGCCATCACCGTCTCCAATCTGGAGCTCCGGCTGCCATATTGAGAGATGCGTCTCCAGTGGGTGAACCCAGTGAGTACCTCAGAACACACAGGGTCACCAAACAGCCGACTCTGAGCCATCCTGAACTCCCTCTCCACAAGACTTGTTGGAGACACAGTTCTCACACTCTAGGAAGACGGACATGGCCCCGTGATCTCAGAGGACAGAGACTATAGAAAGATTCTACTCATTCCATTTTCTCATGCGGAGATATCAAACCCACGTAACACACGCAACTGTGCCCTGGGACATCTATTGCCACATGCTTCCCATCTCTACACAATGAGAGAAGGGAGTCAGTGCAAGGTGTGTGTGTGTGCTGACATGATAATAAGAACAGCACACATTTGTATCCCACGCATGCTCCAACACCTCCTGGCAAGATAGGCAATGGTATAACCCCATTTTACAGATGAGGAAATACACACCCAGTGAGACTGGTAACCTTCCCAGGCTTGGCAGCCAGCAGGTGCTGGGGAGGGGGTGCAGCTGCCATGTCAGGAAATCTGGCCCCAGAGCCTACCCCTTCCCCAGCACCTGTGCTGCCCCCAACATGCAGAAGCCACATGTCATGGGGCCATCTCTCCCAGTCAGCACTGCCTGGGACATAAAGGCAGGCTCTTGGGTCTGAATCCTGCCTCTACCCCTTCCCTTCCATGTGCCTTGGTTTCCATATGGGCAAAATGGAGTAATGCAGTCCCGTGCGGGGAGTACTGAATGAGGATTACTGTGGATGCAGGATGCCTGGAACTATGGATGCAAGATGCCCAGAACTAGGGATACAGGATGCCCAGAACTATGGATGTAGGATACCCGGAGAGAGAAAGTAGCCCAAGGTACAGATGTGCAGGCTTATTATCAGAGCTTCAATGTCATTACAGCAGGAGGTGGTGGTAATGGTGTGGCGACGGGACATTCTCAAGGGGCAGAGGAAAGCAGGAGAGCCAGGGCGGGAATCCAACATTGGACACCACGTCCCTAATTTACATGGCCGAGAACAGCTTAAGTCCCTAACAGCCTTTCAAGGGCAGTCTTACTAGGTGGAACACGGGGCCAGGGTCACAAATTGCTTGCTTTTGGTTGAATCATACATTCAATAATGTGGTAGAAATGTTTTCGAATGATCCCTAATTTTTTTTTCCTGTTCTAAGTGTAAAAATCAATAATAGCTTTAACACTGATTGTTGAATATGCTGGAAACAGTGTGGACACACACTAGTCTCTGCCCCCCACCCCTTTTCCTGATTGTCTGAAAGTGAAACTAATCTAGGGTGGCTCAGTCAGTTAAGTGCCTGACTTTGGCTCAGGGCATGACCTCACAGTTTGTGAGTTCGAGCCCCATGTTGGGCTCTGTGCTGAGAGCTCAGAGCCTGGAACCTGCTCCAGATTTCGTACCTCCCTCTCTTTCTGCCTTGTCTCCGCTTGCACTCTGTGTGTCTCTCAAAAAATGAATGAAATGTTAAAAAAAAAAAATTTAAAAAAGGAAGTGAAACTAATCTAGGGTAAATGTAATTCGAGACCATCCAGGCAAAGCAGAGTGGGATCCCAGGAGCATACCTGGACCTTCAGGATGAGCACAGGTAAGGGCAGGATGCTGTGTGGGATCAGCCCCCTGCTCCTGATTCACTGCCCGGGAAGATACCGGGGAGCAGAGCAGGAATCTCCTTTTGGGGGCATTTGCAGACAGCCCCTCCCTGTGTGATCTGAAGGCTTTGTGTCCCTGGGCAGGAGGAACAAACAGGTAGTAAAGGGCCCGTCACCACCATCCCTGCATCCCACCATCCCTGATATGCCTTCGCACCAAGTCCAGTGCCGACAACACAGGTGTGAGCCCATCACCACTGCCCACTCACAGAGCAGACCTTGCCTGGTGAATCAGCTCGTGCGGTCACCGAGGGAAGTGACCACCAGACTACACCCACCTGGCTTGCAGTGGCCGCAGGGGCCTCATGAGTTCTCTACACACACCTTGCACAAAGGGCCTCACCTGCTGCCTACCCTGGGCACCACAACCCATCCTCCTGAAGTCCTGAGAGGTCAGTCCCACACTAGCCAAGAGCATGGACCACCAAAGACCGACAGCCATAATAATGAGCAAATGACAGCACATGGTCACACACACGTGTTCTTTTCCATATGAGTACCTTACTGTAAAACGTGAGACTATAAACATATTTGGAGGGAACACAAGAGACAAACGCATATAATTTGGGAGGCAGGGAAAACCTTTTTAAAGCTCACTGTCAATCCCTAAAGTCACAAAGGAGAGGCTGACGAATCCAACCACAGAAATTCACCACGTAAGAGTCTGTAAATAAAATGAAAAGACAAACAAAAAAAGGCAGAAAAATATTTGTAATCTACATCAAGTAGGTTATTAATGTCCTTCATATGTAAAGAGCCCAAACAAATCAATAAGAAGAAGATGGACAATCCAATAGAAAAGTGCTCAAGGGATAGAAAATGGAATTCTTAGGACAAAAAACACAATCGTGGACAAAAATGCATTGACAGTGAAAAATATCCCAGTACCTACTTCTGTAAGAAAGGAAAACTACAAAAACCATGTGTAGAGTTTGTGTCAAATCCTCTTAATAAGAATGGTGTCTTCGTATTATACCACACTGGCGACATATAAACAGTGAAACTTATACCGTAAACCATCAACCGGGCTGGCCATCAGGGGCGGGGTCTCTAAAGGCACTTCCTTTCTGCTGTGTGTGTCTGTATTCTTTGGTTTTGCAGACTCTAGATTACTCCGGCCATTAGAAGAATTACAAAAAATTAGGAAAACATTCAAATTAAAAAAAGAATATGGCAAAGGCATCTTGCAAAAATGGAGACATTGATGGACAGGCACCTCCAAGCTCTGCTCTTGATCTATATGGACCAAGGACTCAGCTGCTGGCTCGTGCTGATGCAGGATACACGGTGCAGTGACAGAAAACGCCCCAACATGCAAAGAAAATGCCCTGATGTAGAAGCACAGAAAGAAGAAAGACTCGAGGTTGCTCAGTGGCATCTCACACCTACTGTGCCCTCCAAACCATCGCTCACAAAGCGGTCCTCTGACACACATCCCAGAAAGTGACAATAATGGAAAATCTTGGCATAGGAGATTTTATTTTCACTTACCATAAAGTCATTTTTTTCTTCAAGCCTGGAAGGTGTATGAACCTCAATACAATTATATTCCAGGAGCAACATCACATATATGATTTTGAGGAAGCCCTGTATTTTCAAAGTATACATTAAGTGCTTCCAAATGGCCGAATTTCTCTTGCACATGTTCTAAAGCTGAGTATATACCTTTGTAAATTGAACACGTGATTTTTTTCATACCGTCTCCTGGTTAAATCGGTTTGATGACCGTGGAAGGAAAATTATACATGGGTAGGTCTGTTTTAGACATACCTTTACAATTTATGGGTTATCCTCATTTCCTAGATGTCTTCCTGAAGTTTCAAAAACCTTATTACGTATCTCACACTCGGGTAAACAGTGGGTTTGTAAGGAAAACTACCTTATTCCTCTCCTGGCTAGATCCACTGGAATAAAAATTTGTTCATTAAGCACAAGTGTTGTGACACTAGGCCCCGTGGAAAGTCCCTGGGAGGATACTGTCTGTCTGAACGCTCTATTTCATGATCATCTCTGTAACAAGGGCTCACAGTGACAAGACTGGCAGTCATATTTTATCTGATTCAGAGCTAACGTGCCATTCCAAGCACATACCCAACATGGGATAGTCTGGGATAAACTAGTAGACTTTTTTGTTTGTTTTAACATCAGTATCCCCTTTGGGGAATTAGCATCCATAGTGAAGTTATTGAATTAAGCAGATTTTACAAACTCATGCATTTTTTAACACGTGCTATTTAGGATGAAATTGAAAGCAAATGTAGTGCAAAAGGACCTCATGTAAACACACACACACACACACACACACACACACACACACACACATTCACACACAGAGGCAACTTAAAGTCTTCTGAAAACTCCAAGAGGGAATTTTCAATGAAGAGAAGCACCAGTGTGAAAATAAAATCTAATTTGTTGCTTGAGTTGAGTTTTAATAATTGTGTCATGGATGCCCTGGGATTCAGAAATAGAAAGTGCTGGCTGAATATTTAAAATACACTTTGTAAGTAAACGGAGTGTACAGTTAAGCAGAGGCAACGTGGAAAACCCCTTGCAGCCTTAGCTCTTCGTCAGGTCGCCCCTGGAGTAGGGGCTTAAGAAAAGACACTGACCCCACCAGAAAAATGACGATAGATTTTGTTTAATTAAAAAAAGCGCCAAGAGAAATGTCTGCCCTCCTTAGGATTCAATATAATGCGGTATATGTAATTTTAACAGGTTTCCTCTTTCACTCATCATATTGGCAGAGAGTTTGAGGGATGTTATTGTCATTATTATTATAGTATTATTTTAGAAATCATAACACTTAATGCTACCAAGGGTAGAGTGAGCGGACACAACACATTGGCACAACTAAGTCCCTCCTCTGGTATTTATCTTTTAACCAATTTCTTTGTACAAAGTCTTTTTACACCTCAGAGGTTTTCTCTTTATGTAGATGTTGCATATGCTTTTCCACTAGTTTGTCACTGGTATTTTTAGTTTGTTATCTTTTTTGACATCAGGAAATTTTAGATTTTATGTAGCTAAATCTAGCAATCGTTTCCTTTAGCATTTATTTCTTTGCTTTTAAGCTTAGAAAGAACCTGCTCAACACTACATCAGAGAAATAGAGCCCAATATATGTGCTTGCATTCTTTCGCGGGTCATTTTTCCAAATTCAACCGCAAGGGGTATTCACTTTCATGCATGGGACACAGCAGCACAGCACACAGGCAGATTAACCTTCTCGGTGTCATACACCATCTCTGTAACCTCAGGTAAGTTACTTTTCTTTCCTAAACTACAGCTCCCTGAAAAACTGTCTTATTTACCTGGACCATCATCCCCTTTTCCCTCTTTGCTTCGTCTTTGTTATTTTCGTCGTCGTCTTCTTCTTCTTGATGACCATTTTTCTTCACTAACACCATCATCACCATCACCCTCATTTTTTTCGTTACTCTTCATCACCATTATCACCATCAACATCACCAACACCATCATCACCACCATCACCACCACCATCATCACCATCACTTCCAGCATCGTTATCTCTTTTAAGTGCGTGCAAAACACCACAGTGCCAGGGACCAGTAATTATAATGTCTCCCAAAGTTTAATCATCGCATTGCAATTAACGCATCATGTATTTTTAGCTGTCTGCCTTGAAAGGCCACATCTACATTTACATGAGAGTCTCTTTCTGGGCTTCCTGTTCTCCTCCATCACTCTGTCTCTCCTGGAGCCAGTGCCACCTAGCTTCATTTATTTACTTTTATTGAAACTCTACAGTGCTTAGTTTTAAATACAATGCAAATTAAAAATACGTTTAAGAATTCACACCACATCCAACCTTGGCTGCGCAAGGCTGAAGGGTGCACTTGCTCTGTTAGAGAAGCTTAGGAATTTTATACCTAAATGCTTCCACATTCTGCTTCCCACTGCCTCCGAGTAGGAACTGTCCCCAGCACAGTTCACTGTGATGTGCACCGTAGCTACAAGGTGACAATGAGTCTTGTGCTATGAGCATTTTCCTCTTAATACTGCCTTCATGGCAAGGAGCTGACAGATGGGGCTCTGCCGTACAGAGATGGAAGCCAGGTTGCTTTACTGTGTATAGACCACCTCCCTTACTCCATGAAACCTGCTGGAAACCTGGAACTTGGGGCTGGTGACCAACCCCTTAAATAACTTTCGAGTCTCCACTGACTGTTTGTTTGAGAAAACTGGAAGTGCAGCTAATGAATGTGTGGTCCATAATGGCTCTGCACTGCTCCCTGTAAGATACACCATTATTCATCCAGTGTTCCCGCCTCGCCATAAACCTCCATCCTGAAAGTGTGTGAAGCTAACCAACCATCCCAATCAGGGGACAGCTGAACTTGGTGTCTTTGGTGCTTGTGCAGTCACAAGGAAAGAGCGAGCTAAAGGTCGTGGCTTTCCAGTGCCTTGACGTACTCAACACAAGGAGACTGACTTCCAGTCCTTTATCCCTTGACCTAAAAGCAAGCCACACCTCTATGCATGCCCAGAATGGTTAGAATGGTTCTACTTCTTCCATGTAAACACTTTACCTCCTCGAAGGCCTCCAACACCTTCCCTACTATGTTGTTTGGACCTACAATCCATGGACTTCCAAGCCACCAGCCCCTCTCCCCCACACTCCTCATTCCCATGCTGCGGTCTGACACTTGGGTCATTCTCTTGTTATTGCACCAATATCCAATGCTGAAATGTCTTTTGTGATACTCCCGGGCAAAATTTAATCATCAGTCAATTCAATGATCTTTCCTCCTGCTTCTACATTGGCTTGAAAATCACCCAGTTCCACACTCTGAGCCAACACTTGATTCCTGGTCTCCCTGTGAGCAGAGCTCAGACACAGTCCAATAAGCTAACCCTCTGCCCACATCCCTTGTGCTTCCTGAAGGAATATCCAACCCCACTGACTTCAGACTCCTCAAATATCACTCGCTCAGCAATCTCTTACAACACTAAAGTTTATAGTGGCTAAATGCACTTGTGAATCTTCACCTGGTTAGAAGTTGATTGTCCTTTGAAGTTTTCTTTACCCCTGAATTCTGATACCCCCATTTCTCTTACCCTCTGTTCTCAGTCTCAGGGGTCCTTTGTTTTTCTTTTGTGAATTCTTCCTATTTTGCCCTTCCTTTCAATGTTCTACCTGGCCTTCCGTTTTCAGAATGCATCAGAAGGGAGCACATTATTTTCACGCTTTAGAGGAGGCTCCATTTATCAAGAAAAGGAGCGTTTAAAAAATTCAAGACAGAAAACTGATGTGTTGAATCCCAAAGGAAATACACAGCATTATGGCCCAGATTGCATTCCTTAGAGAACAAAAGAATGACAAAGAGAATATTGCCACTGCTTTCTTAGACTCTGCGATGCTAGTTTTTGAGAAGTAGAAACGTGGAAATTCATTTCTAAACTTTTACCTTGGCTTTCAATGCAGGAAAACCTTGAGTCACAAGTTACTCAACTGTTTTCAACACACTTGCAAAGCAATCTTATCCACTCCCATGGTGGGACCATTATCCACATATGGAAGAGAAAACTAAGTAGGACTTGCAATTTCAGCACCTTGGATAGGGCCTTGCTGTATCAGGCACCTCCTCCCCGACCCCCTGCCCCACAAGTGATTTCACCTTGAGGTAGGACTTCTTGAACCCTTGCCATGCTCCTGGTCTGCAGCCTTCTAGAAGCATATGTCTTCCACATGAACCCAACCAGAGCACCTTCGCCCAGGCAAACGTACATACTAACCGAGAAGTTATTCACTGCACACAGCATTTCTAACACAACAGTCTCAGAAAGAGTCCATTTTGAAATGGATACTCTATTAGACTCACGCCCAATAAGCCAAACCCTTGTTAGAATCATGTTGTATGTGTGAGGGGCTTTGAGCAACATCCAAGGCTCCTCATTTGCAGAGTCTTTTCTTGTGTTACTTGAGGTTCTTGTCACTCTCTTGATCTCTTGAGACCTTCCAATTCATTCGCCATTTCTCAAGATGGATTCCATGTGTGGTCATCAGTGTTGCAAGGCATGTGTTTAACTATATGTCAGGCATGGAAAAGAGGAATTCACCCTGTACCCTACCCTCAGCTGGTCTTGTATGAACCTGTGCATTATGTTCCCATTAGTTTGGTTGTGTGTTCTGTCCCTGCACCCACAGAAGGTGGTGTTGCTCAGTCCCACAGATGGAAAGGGACGGAGAAACTGAGGACCGCCGTATCACACACAGCCACTAGGGGTGCCACACCACAGATGCTGAGCGATCCAGAACACTTCTCAATGCCACCACGACAGGGGGTGCTTCTTCTACTAAAGAAAAAGCTTCACAGTTTTTGTTTGAAAGAAAAAAATCCCACATAAGCCACTGGATCCCAACCCTTGAAAGTAGCATTTTTTTTGTTTGTTTTTCTTTTTAATTGAAAGGTTTGATCTGACACCAGACATTTATGTTAGTGTTCACCTCATTGTTCTTGACTTGCATTTCTCTTTGTAGGACAGAGAATTTGCTAGTTGACTCCTGGGCGAGTGCTGATTTATGATTCCTTCCTGGGGCTCTATTAATAGCACAGGGCCCTAAATAAATGCTGACTGCATGCAAATTCCACCTGACAGACTGAAGGTGTTGCCTGGGATGGTACAAGTCACAGATAAGAAACCACTGGTGGGAACCACCTCCATGCTTCCACCTGCTTTCTCTGCCCCCTTCCCATTCATAGATCTCCAGTAAATACCACTTCATGTCCAGGGGAAGAAAAACAGCTACAATGGCATGCCCCCAAAATACTCAGTGCATGTTTGAAAACACCGTGATTTTGTCCATTTGTTCCTCCTCAAGGCTCTGCTGTTTCAGAATTATTTGGGACTGATGGGGCACCTGGGTGGCTCGGCTGAGTATCTCACTTTGGATCAGATAATGATCTCATGGTTCATGAGTTCGAGCCCCACATTGGGCTCTGCACTGGAATCTGCTTGGGATTCGCTCTCTGTCTCTCTCTCTCTGCCTCTTCCCCATGTGCTCACTCTCTCTTAAAATAAATAAATAAAAACCTAAAAACATTACTTGGGGGGTACCTAGGTGGCTCAGTCAGTTAAGCATTTGACTTCAGCTCAGGTCATGATCTCATGGTTCGTAGGTTTGAGCCTACATCGGGCTCTGTGCTGACTGACAGATGAGAGCTTGGAGCCTGCTTCACATTCTGTGTCTCTCTTTCTCTGTCTTGCTCTCTCTCTCTCTCTCTCAAAAATATACATTAAAAAGTTGAAATAAAAAAAGAATTACTTGGAATTGAAAATCTCACTTTGCAATCATGCCCCGACTGTCCACGGGATTTGGCTGTCAGTGTTTCCTGCTGAAGGGATATGGCGGGCTGTGTCCATTGGCCCTGTCTTCCCACCCTTCCTATCCCCAAACTATCAAGGGGTTTATCTGCATCTTCCTTCGCTGGGACAGTCATTCATAACTTTGTGCTCTGTGTTATTATGACATCTCCTGGAAGAATCTTAAGTCCCTCAGTGGCTCCTAAATTCCCTTATGTCAAGGGACTTATCATTATCACACTGCCTCGCTCAAAAAGAAAAAAGAACAGGCACCCAGTCCAGCATTCAATAAACATGCACGATGAAGGCATGAGCTATTTCCCTGTGATTTACTGTGGACTGCTCCGTGCTACGAAGCAGCCTTTCTCATTACAGGGAAAGCAGGAGACGCCGGGCTGCAGACTTCACGCTCCAGCTGAACACCTGCGTTCGGGTTCCTGCTCATCCCATATTATTAATTCTGTAATTAATACACCTGAGGCATGGGGTGCTTGGGTGGCTCAGTCGGTGAAGCGTCCGACTTCAGCTCAGGTCATGATCTCACGGTTTGTGGGTTCGAGCCCCGCGTCAGGCTCTGTGTTGACAGCTCAGAGCCTGGAACCTGCTTCGGATTCTGTGTCTGCCTCTCTCTCTGCCCCTCCCCCACTTGTGATCTATCTCTCTCTGAAAAAAAAAAAATTTAAAAAAAAATACACCTGAGGCAGGTGTATTAGCCATTGGCACCCCTCACCGGCCTCACCTGCAGAACGCAGATGAAAACCATGCTCCCTGCCGCCCAGACGGGCCACAGCACCCAGGAGGGAATGCGCACGCCAGCCAGGGCTAGTTGGGGAGCACCTGCTGAGCTGCCAGTGACTGGCATTATTGAGGAACGCTGACTGCCCTGCGGGTTACTTAGAGGTAATACGGTTCCAGGATGCCAGCACCCACATGGTGGCTCTGCAGGGCCCCTTCTGTGGCCCTCACACCAGGTCTGTGTGCTCACTGCCCTCGGTGATTAAGCAGTGCACGACAGTGCAATCACCCAGCTAAGAATAAAGCAATGGACACACGGATGTGGCGTGGAAGTGGCCTCGGAGCACAATTAAATAACAAAGGTGCTTTTGCCCTGAATATGCCTTTACGGGGACAGACGGGTCGCGGTGGAGAAAGCTATCCTCCATGGAATTATGCGGCCTCCACCAATTTTGAAAGAAATGCTCGGAATGACGGAGATGTGCCCTCTTCACTTACCCACTCCTATCTCAGGTGCCTTTTGTGCAGGACGCATCATTTTTAAGGAGACGTCCCCATTTTATTACACAATTATTGAGAATGTTGCAGTCCCTTGTTGTCGTAGGGAAAGGCTCTTCTTGGAAAGTGGGAACGCTCATCGAAACACTCAGAGGTACCGGATTTGTAAGACAGCAAACGCATCCCGAGAAACTAATGTCATGGCTCACGGGGAGGATTTCATGTTTCGGCAAAAGAAACAAGATCGTCTGCAAATGTGACGTCAGGTCCGAATGCAGATCTCAAAGACTGAAAAATACTCTCCGTTTCATTCAAGACGGAACCGGGTTCTAGACGGAACCATTCTACATGCAACACTCAACGTCAGACTTTGTGACGGGTCAGGGTACACATATGTGGGATTATAATTAAATAAAAGTACGTTTCACGATACCAGCACAAGCCTGCTGGCTTAGCCAGCAAATGTCTTAGAGTCCTACAAGCAACCTGTTATTTGAAACCTAATGCTCATCAACGAGATAAAACATTCTACCAATTCGCACTACCAAGAAGTGGAAAATATAAACGGATTTACATGCAACATTTAAAGAAGCAAACGAGAAAAGAGGCAGGCTTGTCCTGGCATATGGAAAAGGCCCACTGCAATGGATTTGTCTCACACGTCTTGTGACGGGGAATGTTTTGGTTTCGGGTATCCCGGTAATTATCATATGTCCTCCTTTCTGTTAGTTTGCAGAGTCACAGAGCTGCAGAGAAGACACACAGTGAGGACCTGCCTCGTCTGAATTCTTCATGGTAAGATGATAGCCATGAAACCTAGAGATTCAAGATGTGTCCCAAGTTCACAGAGACAGTATAAACACAGAGCTGGAAGCTAGAATAAGGGTCCAGTCCTCTGGTTTCTTAAGACAGTGCACCAAGATATAACAAAACAAAACTGTTCTTGTAATCACCACAGTAGGCAACCATCATCACCTTCAATTCGCTGCTTAAAACAAATCAACCAAAAAAAACAAAAAAACTGCTCTGTGGCCATGTTACAGTATTTCCAAAAGATCTAGTTGAAAAAGTTAAAAACTACCAATTCAGTGCAAAAAAAGAAAAGGAGGAAGAATGAGAGAGGGCGAAAAAAGGAAAAGAAAACAAACACATGAAAATCCTAAGCGACCTGCTGACTGGTGACATTTGGACAATTTTGTCCGATTTTGTCTGTAAGGATTACGCAATGTCAACACAAAAGACAATGTCATCAGAAAAGACAGGATCTGAGTGACGCATTCAGGGCCCACTGGTTTTCCATTCCTTTGCTTCCCCTAGACACTAGAGAACAGACCCGAGATTGCTCAGCTGTACCAGAGAAAATGAAAGAAAGCAGGCTCATGACCATCTCCTGTAGACGTGGACAATATATTGTTTCAAGTAAGTCTTGCCAGCACCTCTAGAAAAAATGGTAGGTTTCTCAGGAATCGAGTAACTTAAGAAGAAGGAGAAGGGACAGAAACAACAAGGCAATGTTTGCATCCTCAGAGAGGCGGCGAGAGGAACATGGGCCCTAAAAAGGAAACCAGCGGACTATGCAGCCAAGAGGACAGGATCCCCAGGAGACCCTGTAGCTGCCACCCCAAGCCGCCAGCCAAGGCTGTAGGCGGCCGCGGTCCACTCCATCCCCAAATCCAGCACTCATCTAACAGCACTGCAGACGAGGTGTTGCTCACATTTGATTGTTCACAAGAATAGTCAAGAGAAAGGTTAAAACTTTGGTTCTTTTTCTCCATTAACCTCTACTCGCCAGCCCACACACCCAGTTCTTCCCTGGCGATGAGCCACATTCATGTACTTGGGGCCAAAGACACTTGTTACATCTCAGAATCAGTGTTTCATTACCTTCGTTTGATTAAAAAAATAAAGAAAGAAAGAAAAAAAAAACATTTGCTGTATAAAGGCATCAGGGTGGAAACTCACAGCAAAGAAGGCAGACAGACACCTACCAACGCTCCAGTCCATTTCCTCCACGGCATCCCCGTAAGCTCCGTGTTTGCTTTTTCCGGCAAACTCCTTGGAAGAGAACAGGGCCGTGTGCACGTGAAGGTACGACAGGACCAGCAGGAATGGCTTCTTGGCATTCCTGCGAGAGGAGAAGGTTCAGAGCAACGTAAGAACATATGCCACATGGTCGTAAGGATCAAACTAGTACTCCATGACGCCATGTGAAAAGTCGAAAAGCACCATAGGATGATGTCTAATATTTTACACTTTTAAACATTTGTTTAAAGTGTATTTATTAATTTTCGAGATAGAGAGCAGAGAAGGGGCAGAGAGAGAGGGAGAGAGAGAGAGAACCCCAAGCAGGCTCTGCATCACCAGCTCGGAGCCCAATGCAGCGCTTGATCCCACCCACCATGACATCATGACCTGAGCTGAGGTCAGACGCCTAACTGACTGAGCCACCCCGGCGCCCCTAATATTGTACGTTTTACTCAAAGAAGCAGAAGTCTCCACGGCGTGCCTGTGAAGAGACTGATGCTTACCCTGTGCAGATCAGCGGAAGGAAGTGCTGTGTCCTTGAGGCATACCCTGAGGACACAACTCTGGAAGGAATGTCGTGGGGTATGGCCTGCTTTGCTCTTGAATTCTATTCTTCCCTCTCTATACAGTTGATTAATACCAATTCAAGGGCCTTAAAAAGCACATTCTCTTTGGAACATGGACACACAGACAAGCCAGTGCCTAGTAAAGACCATCTCTTGATTTCCCAAGTTCTTACAAAGACACCTGTCTACCTGTCTAATGCCAATTCAACTCTGGATTCCGCCATATTGCTCACCTTCCACTATAGAACAGGTCTCCTGGAATGAACACTCCATTGTCAACACTAAAGTTTTGGAAATTATATGGAACATTCTAGGAACTGGGCCAAACTGATCAAGAGTCTCAAGTTACTATGAAAGCAATTCTTTTCTTTTTTTTTTTTGTGTGTGTGTGTGTGTGTGTTTATTTTTGAGAAAGAGAGACACACAGAGGGAGGGAGGGAGAGAGAGAATGAACAGGGGAGGAGCAGAGAGAGAGGGAGACGCAGAATCCAAAGCAGGCTCCAGGCTCTGAGCTGTCAGCACAGAGCCCGACGTGGGGCTCGAACCCATGAACCCTGAGCCATGGACGGTGACTTCTGTTCCTGGGACATAGGAGGACCCTCCATGGAAGGAGAGAAGGCCATCTGTGCGTGTATGATAAGAGTGCACAGAGTTACACGAGTCTGTCTTCTATCATGTCTCTGCAAGGTGGTCTTTCACTGAGCGGACAGGACATCATGGACACCAGCCACGGTGCTGGGTGCCAAAGCACGGGGATCAGGTATTAGATGCACCAGCAACGCTGGGAAATGTCAAGTGGACCGGGGCTTGTGACAGCCTATGGCACAAAGATTTACCGTGCGGGACTACAGGACACTGGACGGTGCACGGGACGTGAGCTAGGCACACGCAAATCCATGGCTTCCGTGCACACACCCTGCAGTGTGACTCACAGCCTCCTCTCTGGGGTAGCAATTCTCGCTGAGCAACAGCCTCTGACAGAGAGGAGGTCAGAGTCATCGAGGACGCCTGGGTCTACGACCTGGAAGCCTCCGTGACACTCCATCAAGTTGCTGGGAGGGAGACTTGTCAATAACAGCTTAGGTCCTGTTTTATTAGCTTCCGCACTTCAGTACACAACGTTTCTGAAAATGTATTGCCACGGTCTTGCATGCCGTGTGAAAAGATAGAGAACTTTCCGCCACTACATGGTTTCGCTGTGTTTGTGAAAATACAGCAGGCAGCTCTGTGCCTTCCCAGTAGCCTGCAATCATTTCAATCTGAGAATGCAAAGACTGACGTCCTATAAATACAGGGTGAAAACATAGGCATGGAGACGGAGGAGGCATTTGGTTTTTTTTTTCTCAAGCTGTTGTTGTTTTCTTTTTGTTTGTTTTTGTTTTTTTCTGCCATGAAGGTCTGGAACAGCATATTCCTCATCCGAGGGCTTGACCGTTCTTATTCAACCAAAGTCCCAGCATGAGCCAGTGTCGGGAGTAACTGGGAAGCACACAGGAATGTGTGTTGGTTCCTTCTGAGAGCCCTCGGATGCTGTGATTACAGCAGGCACGAGGCAGCGAACGGCCTCACCAGTCACCCAGCCAGAGGTCAGTGCCACCGCTGTGTACGAGACACAGATGTACACACCCAGCGGTTCCTCTGTTGCCTCCACACACACCCCCACATCGACCGGATGAACATTTGGCTGACATGGTACTCGGGACTGAAACTATAAAGGTAGGCTTTCTCAGATCCTGCCGCCAGAAACCAATCTCAACTTGGCAGGGTCAATAACTTGCTCCTGGAGAGAGGCAGGTTCCAAAGGTTCATGCAACGTGACGCTGCATGCAAATGCTTTCCACAAACACGTGTATGTCAGCACTCTCCCAGTGTATACTCACAGACAGGACACTAGATGATGGCAGGCACCTGTCCTGGGTATTTGCTACCCAGATGAGCTAAAAGCACAAGTGTGATTACACGGAGTGCCCAAATTATTCATTCAACAAATCGGAATAGTTTTTTAAAAGATTTTATTTTTAGGGGTGGCTGGGTGGCTCAGTTGGTGAAGCATCCGAGTTTGGCTCAGGTCATGATCTCACGGTTCATGGGTTTGAGCCCCGCATCAGGTTCTGTATCTCCCTCTCTCTCTGCCCCTCCCCTGCTCATTCTCTCTCTCTCTCTCTCTCTCTCAAAAATTAAACATTAAAAAAATTAAAGATTTTATTTTTAAATAATCTCTACATGCATTGTGGGGCTTGAACTCCCAACTCTGAGGTCAAGAGTCACATGCTCTACCAACTGAGCCAGCCAGGTAGCCCTAAATCATAATAATTTTAAAAATAAAAACTGACATGTATGGAAAGAAACCCAGAGAGATACCACTAACACACAGACTTTGCTGCATCTTGGGCTGGGGAAAGCGAGAACTTAGTGTGAAGGAGCAAAGACCAGCAACAATGTCAACATTCGACATTACCCATTTTTACACCGCTTCAATTTTTTACAGTAGCACGTGTCACTTTTGGAGCCACAGAAAAATAGAGATGGCTCTGGAAAACAAAAATAAAGATGAGAAAACTAGGAAAGACACCTTCTTCCCTCGAAAACGCAGGGAGACGAAATGGACACCCAGGTCTGAAAGCCAATCTATGTAACAGACCTAAAAAAAAGCTGCCTGGTTTCAGTCTTCACCCACATCCTTCCAGCCTGCCCACACTGGCCTCATCTGCTGACCTTCACGCTGGGCTCTCTGTGCAAGAATTTTGCACACGCAGACTTGTCTGTGGCTCTCACGTTACATTAGATGGGTCACCAACGGAGGCTACCAGACTCTGAACCCACTCATCACCAGCTGTGACTCTCCAAGCCCACTGTGACCGGAATGCATGTACCTGAGGTCACCCACACGCCCTACCCTACAACAGGTACAGGAAAGATTCTTTGCTGCTTCTGGTTGTAAATTCCCTGGCGTCCATGCATTCATTCTCCTAACCCAAAGAAAGATTTTATTTTTAGGGGTGAGGTAACTGCAAGACACTGAGGTTATGCAGAAACAAAATAAAAAAATTGTTTCCCTGCATTTTAGGTAACAGGAAATAAAAACATCTGTAATTGTTGTAATAGGAAATGAGACCCCGAGGAAGGAGATGGTTTCTCCAAAGTGCCTTTGGAAAATCGATCGCATTTCTTTTCAGTTACTAGGAGAGTACCTAAAACGGTGGCAGAGAGAGCCTCCTTGGATGGGCCCTCCAAGGGGAGAGAAAGAGAAGAGGAGAGTATATTCACCCCATCACAGTAAATGTGCCTGCTAGGAATAACTGTTATGATCCTGAAGGACAATAGAAGACAGATCATCTATTGTGCAGGTTCGCCCCCAGCCTAGGGACGGGGAGAGAAGCCCATGAAGGACACAAAAAGAGGACCCCGGGAAGTGAGTAAAATGGGGTCTATTCTAAGGCACAGAGAGTACAGCAATTCATTCATTCAACAGTGGTTCTGAGTGCTAAAAAAAACAAGCTAACGTTAAAACACTGAGAAGTTTCCCATAAAAAAAAAAAACAACTCCTCCTCAAATAGTTCCCTCTCACAAATAGGCATTTATCCTTTCTCTTTTTTAAGATAAATGTTTATTTGTTTTTGACAGACGGAGAGCAAGCAGGGAGGTGCAATGAGAGAAGGGGACAGAGGATCTGAAGCACGCTCCATGCTGTCAGCACGGAGCCCGATGTGGGGCTTGAACTCTCAGAACCGTGAGATCATGAGCTGAGCCAAAATCGAGAGTTGGATAGCCAGTCAACTGAACCACCCAGTACCTCCTTTCTGGAACAAGGGACAAGTCAGCAGCACCAGCCTGCATTTCTGAGGGACAGCAGGCCACCACTGGGAAGGAGCTGAACCAAAGCCAGTTCCCTTGGGCCTCCAGACCCGGACCACCCATTGCTAATTTCCTCACCAGCCTGGACCCCCAGGAATCCGTGCTTCAATGCCTGACGTCCCAAAGGCCGTGCTTGCTGATTCCAGTTTAGGTCATAATCCCAGGGCATAAAAGAGATGTGTGTGTTTGATGAAAGGAGGAAGGTCTGAGAGTGCTTTATCCACACGCCCCCTTCAGTTAGGAATGCTGTGGATCTAGACACACTAGAGCAAAAAGCAAGGAGCTGCCTGTAACTGTATTTGGCTTGTGGCTTGCTCAGCCTGGGATGGACACTCATACTAAGAGCCCAAACCCCCTGCATTCCTAAACCCACGTCCTGTTGGCTCATGCAAGGTAGAAACCAATCAAGGGGCATCTATCCTTACTGAGCAAGACCATTCTTTAATTACTTAACCTTTCTCCTGTTGAACACATATGTGTCCCTTTGTGTTGCCCTTAATCGTTAATCTGATGTACTTTTCTCCCCGTGAATTAAAATCGATATCACCCCCATTCCTTTCTGGCTTAAACTCTTATTTAAACTAATAAAGTCATCCCACAATCTCTTTCTTCAGAAGATGCTTTGTGCCAAATCGCAGCTATTCATCATGGCCACTTATACCACAGTCTGGCTGGAAATGTCAAAGGCTAGGTCGAAGGGACCCTGTAAATGCGTTTCAAGATTTTGAATGTGCCAAATATCAATGGCAGTGGAACAGGATAAAAGGTCAGGTCTTCCGATGATACATTTATCAGCTAGTTCCAGGTTTTACAGCATTATGATGACAACAATGTTTGCAGAAAGAAGTCTCTATTTCCTGTAAAACTACACACCATGGAAAATGGTAGAGGGAGCACTTCCCCGTGACCCTCCAGTAAGCACATACTCTCTGTGTGGCAAAGTTACCTCCTCTGCTTACTCATGCTTTTCCAACATTCTGATGTCATGGTCGCTTCCCTTTGCAAATCAGGATTTGTTGAAGTCACAAAAATGAGATCTTGCCACTCTGGGAAATCAGAGATTAAAAACAGAACTCTAGGGACCTCATCAAGACAAAAGTCTTCTGCATGTCGAAGGAAAACAATCAACAAAACTAAAAGGCAACTGATGGAATGGGAGAAGATGTTTGTAAATGATGTATCAGATGAAGGGTTAGTATCCTAAATCTGTAAAAAACTTATGAAACTCAACACCCGAAAAACAAATAATCCAGTGAAGAAATGGGCAAAACACATGAATAGACACTTTTCCAAAGAACACTTCCAGATGACTAACACACACATGAAAAGATGCTCAACATCCCTCATCATCAGGGAAATACAAATCAAAACCACAAGGAGATACCACCTCATACCTGTCAGAATGGCTAACATTAACAAGTCAGGCAACAATAGGTGTTGGCGAGGATGCAGAGAAACCCTTTTGCACTGTTGGTGTGAATGCAAACTGGTGCAGCTATTCTGGAAAACAGTATGGAGGTTCCTCAAAAAATTAAAAATAGAACTACCCTACGACCCAGTAATTGCACTACCAGGTATTTATCCAAGGGATACAGGTATGCTGTTTCGAAGGGGCACATGCACCCCAATATTTATAGCAGTGCTATTGACAATAGCAAAAGTGTGGAAAGAGCCCAAATGTCCATCGATGGATGAATGGATAAAGAAGATGTGGTATATATATACAATGGAGTATTACTCGGCAATCAAAAAGAATGAAATCTTGCCATTTGCAACTACATGGATGGAACTGCGGGGTATTACGCTAAGCGAAATTAGTCAGAGAAAGACATCATATGACTTCACTCATATGAGGAATTTAAGATATAAAACCGATGAACATAAGGGAAGGGAAGCAAAAATAATGTAAAAACAGGGAGGGGTACAAAACATAAGAGACTCTTAAATACAGAGAGCAAACAGAAGGTTGCTAGAGGGATTGTGGGTGGGGGGATGGGCTAAATGGGCAAGGGGCACATTAAGGGGGGCACTTGTTACGATGAGCACTGGGTGTTATATGTAGGGGATGAATCACTGGATTCTACTCCTGAAATCATTATTGTACTATCTGCCAACTAACTTGGATGTAAATTTAAAAATAAATAAATAAATAAATAAATAAATAATGGAACTCTAGATCTTTGCCAAAGTTTACATTTGCTTTCTAGTAGACTCAACGCTAAAAATACAAGAGATATCCCTTCTTAAGCTCAACTGAAAATTATTAGCATTTATTTCACTTCCAATGACAGCCTCTTAGCACACACACACACCTACACTAAATATGTTCAATACATATTGAGTACATGTTGAATACATTCAATATGCACTGAACACGGGAGCCTGGAGAACAGAATTCTCAGGGTCAATTTCATATGAATTTTTGAATCCAATCGCTGGATACCATAAACTATACAAATTATGTGGGTGTGTGTAAAGTCACCGTGCTTCTTAGAAATGCCCTCTTCAGCCTGAACATGTGAATATTCGCAGAGAAAAACAAAGAGAAGTTTCTTTCAATTGTAATGTTTTCCCTAGCAATGAAGCGGTGTTTTCCATGAATTTAGGGAGAAAAGAGGCCAACATATCTGGCCCCTGACACCACACAATGGCCCAGGTTCCCCTCGCTCTGTCGAGGACGATATGAAATGTGGATCTCATTCTACCCAGTGGCATTAACCTTTTTAAATGTAGCCTTGACTTAAATGAATGAAACACTACTTTGTGAATAAAATTAACTCACTAAATTCACCTGTTATTATGCAGCCTCTGTTTTCTATTCAGAATATGCAAACACTTCTCCATCACCATGGTAATGACTGTGCGGACCTCAGAGCTCCTGGAAGAACTACCAGGCTGCATCTCCTTTGAGGGGTGACACCTGGACTCTTCCGTTTGTAGACGGTCTGCTGAGACATCTGTAAGATTCCCTGGTCTCCTTCCACCTCCCCTGTACTCAAATCTAATCAGCAAGTTGGCAGAGTCCCTGGCAGAGCAGAGCAGAGGCATCTAAATGGCCCACTCCGAAAGAGAGAGGAGGCTTCACGGGCACTTAGCTGTGGTTTTGGATCTAGTGTGTTGCTATTAGTCATAGGGCTTTGGTAATTCACTCCAAATGTGGGGCCTCAAATGCCCCCACAAGAAGACATCTCTTTTCTCCCATCTCATGTGGCTGTTTTGCAGCATGAAAGATGTGACGTGTGTATCCCCAGGGCCTGGCAGGAAAGGACCACTGAGCAGAGGTCGCTGACACTTGAACATGCCCCGTTTGCGCCTTGCACCCAAGCTGGCTCTGATTTACAGAGTCCTGAAGACAGGAATGCCTAAGGGAGGAAGCTGGATGGCTGTAGGATCCTTCACTCAGCACACAGCGGGAAGGCCGGCAATCTCCAAGAAATCTACAGCTCATTCCTGCCTCTAAGAGCAACAAGGACTCTTGCTAATTCAAGTGGGTTCAGGATGAGCTGCCTCTTGAATTACTATACAGCTTATAGCATATGGTGTGGTGAACCAATCATCTAGCCTTCCAACAAAAACATCTCCCCAAGACAAATTTTATCCCTGGGAGTAAATTAGGATGAGGCCCCACGGACCATGTTGTGGTTTCAGCATTCCCAACCACCAGTCTCCTCAATGTTAGAAGTAAGCACTGGTGACCTGTCTGTAGCAAATTTGCTTCAGAAGACCTCACGCCCCTGTCATCCGCAGCTCCACATCTCAAGTCCGTATCTTCAGTATAAAATCATTCCAGCGAAAAGGCTTAGAGAACGAATATAAATTTTAGAAATAAAAGGGGCACCTGGGTGGCTTAGTCGGTGATCTCACAGTCAGTGAGTTCGAGCCCCCCATCAGGCTCTGTGCTGACAGCTCAGAGCCAAGAGCCTGCTTTGGATTCTGTGTCTCCCTCTCTCTCTGCCCCTCCCCTGCTCTAGCTCTGTCTTGCAAATAACAAAAATGAATAAAAATGTAAAAATAAATAAATAAATAAATAAATAAATAAATAAATAAATTTTAGAGATATCAGTTTAAACCATTTTTATCACTATTATTGACATACGAATTGAACGTGAACTGCATACCCCCCACATTGTCTTTTATGCTAACATATCACGAGAAGGTGCCAGTTTCCACTGGGAAATTCTGAACTGAAACGCATTTGAATAAATTTCAGAAACATTGCCATTGCTTTGGTCATTGTCCTGCTCCTGCCGAGTCTGAATCCATTTCTCACACAAAGGTGGTAAGACCTTCTTAAATTATTCAGGATATGCTGGCCAATGACACAACACATATAAATGAGGTCTTCACCTCCTTAAAACAATCTTTTTTTTTTTTTTTGTACAAATGTTGCTATGATTCTTTGGTGACACATTAACGCAGATCTTTCAAGATGTGTGGCCATCACCCGCAGCGAATCAGGTATCACATGTGACACAGTCTGAGGACAACTGTACCCAAGGATGGGTTTACCTAGATGTTTTCAATCTTTGTGTGTTCAGGCAACGTCATGGCAAAACCTTTTTGGGAAACAAATGCAGTATTTTCACTAATACTGACTGCACGTGCTACACCAACGTGAGCAACAGGCATTTCCTCTGGAACCATCTATTTCGAAGAATAAACCCTTCTGTAATAACTCAATAACCCCAACTTTCAACTGCGGTGTTGCTCGAACATCTTAAATCTCTAGTTCTGCCAGAAAATTGCAGATGCCTGCATCTCATCCACATGAACGACACAGGCTTCAATACCCTTAGGATCAAATTACTCTTGGTTCCCTCCCAAAGCCCCATGCGGAGGGACCCATTAAAATGCCTTGTAATCATATGAATATTCATACTCTCTATAGACTCCTCCACTGCTGTCAAAATACCACCTGTTGAAAAGAAGTGATTCATCTAGAAGCCGAGTCTGATCCCTGACCCCTGTGATTCTGCAGGGGCCACCGTATTATTAATGTCTTCTGTTTCTGAGAGATTGCTGGTGGATGCAGACGGATGGGCGAGTGTTCAGCTGTTAGAGCAAATTTGGCAGACAGCAGACTGCTGTGTTCCGGCATGAGTGGACAGGTCTGCAATCCCAGGGAGCGCCGTCTGAGTCCGGGATGGCTGCTCCCTTGCTTAGAAAACACAGCGAGGTTAACCCACGTGGTAAGAGCTTTTTCAACCACGCGAACTGTGGCCCACTGTTGACTTATGACGCTAATTTAGTGTCACAGCCAGTTCTTAAAAAATAATACACAACAGGGACACCTGGGTGCTTCAGTCGATTAAGCGTCCAACTTCGCCTCAGGTCATGATCTCGCGGTCCGTGAGTTCGAGCCCCGTGTCGGGCTCTGTGCTGACAGCTCGGAGCCTGGAACCTGCTTTGGATTCTGTGTCTCCCCCTCTCTCTGCCCCTCCCCCGCTCACACTCTGTCCCTCTCTCTCTCAAAAGTGAATAAACGTTAAAAAAATAAAAAATAAAAAAAAATAACACACTACAGGGGCACCTAGGTGGTCAGTTGGTTGAGTCTTTGACTTTGGCTGAGGTCATGATCTCACAGTTCCTGAGTTCGAGACCCACATGGGGACTCACCGCCGTCAGTGCAGAGCCTACTTTGTATCCTCTGTCCCTCTCTCTCTGCGCCCCTCCCCCACTCATACTTTCTCTCTCAAAAAGAAATAAAACATTACCAAAACACACACACACACACACACACACACACACACACACACACACACAACAGAATAAGATGCAAAAAAAAAAAAGTGGAGCGCCTGGCCGGTTCAGTCGGTTAAGCATCTGACTTCAGCTCAGGTCATGATGTCACTGTTTGTGAGTTCAAGCCCCGCCTCGGGGTCTGTACTGTCAGCTCCGAGCCTAGACCTGGTTTGGATTCTGTGTCTCCTTCTCTCTCTGCCCCTCCCTCGCTCTTGCTCTCTGTCTGTCAAAAATGAATAAATGTTAAAAAAACTAAAAAAAAAAAAAAAAGTAAGATGCAAAGTATCAGAAGTGATCATGCTGCTAAAAAAAAAAAAGAATCGTTTCAAGAGACTTGTTTCAATTAACAATCTATGTATATCTTACTGACATAAGATGACAACATAACATGTATACCTTATAAAGTTCTAAAACTTTTGCATTAGATCACAAGTCAGTATCCCCTTCTAGAAAAGTCTGGGGGCAAAACAATAATTGCAGCTTTTGTCCCTAAAGTCCCCATCGACACTCTAGTACATTTCCGAGTGTCCTAGGAGACATGTGTTTTAGACTCTCTCGGGGAGCTTGTTAAAAGGAGATGTTCCTCAGCACGGCTCAGTAGCAACCTCAAGAGAAAAGATGGGCAACCTTCAGTTTTAACAGCAGCCTCGGTTCTTGTAACAGTCTGAGCAGCCATTATTCTGGCTGTGCGGGCCAACAAACCTACGTAGGCACCGATAACCCAATGGCACCTCTATATGCAAGTGATTACGACGGACACTTAAGAGCATGACTGCCAGCTTAAAATCTTCCGTCCAGACCCGCATTACGTCCTCCCTCCTGCCATTGTGCTGAAACCCAGTCTCTGCAGCCTTTGTTGCCGGAACAACTCACGCTCCCAGCATGCACGCGGCCAGTGACTGCCCAGACCCAATGTGTGATTTTAAGATGAAATTTCCACTTTTCTCAGGGCACCTGGGTGGCACCTGACTCCTGATTTCAGCTCAGGTCATGACCTCATAGTTCATGAGTTCAAGCTCTGCATCTGGCTCTGCACTCATGGACTGGAGCCCGCTTGCGATTCTCTCTCCCTCCCTCTGTTTCTGCCCTTCCCCCTCTCTGTCCCACTCTCTCAAAATAAATAAACTTTGAAAAGAAAAAAAGAAACATCCACTTTTCTCTAAGGTGACAAATGGAACAGAACGGTTCTGTTTTTGACAGTAGGTGTTCCTGATACAGTTCCTACTCAGGAATGCCACCAACCCTTCTCTGGTTGGTGACTGCAACCCTCAACACTATGCATGAAAGGGGTCCTCATGGACTAAACGAGATCGTCAGCTTCCCCCTTTCTCCTCACACAGTGGTTTTGCTCGGAAACTTTCATGGGGGATCTCCCTGTGTCCTTTGTGTCGCAAGGACATCTACGCTTACAATGCTCGCTTGAAGAGTAATGACCGTGCTTACAATGCTCACTTGAAGAGTGATGACCGTGGTGATACTTAAAGCCCCTTTGGTCATGTGGGAGACCTTTCTGGCATGGTACCAGGAGCACAAGATGTGAGTGATATCGGCAGAGCTGTTCCAGCGAGAGCCCACGCCATTACGCTTCCTATCACGTGTCAGTCCGTTCTCTGCATCCTTCCTCCCGAGAGCCTAGCTGGACAAATCTGCTCTGCATGGAAGGGGAAACGTGGCTGGCAAGACCACACCATTTTTCCAACCTGTACGGAAATAACCAAACACTATGCTTCACGGGCAACAGCATCAGGATAAAAGGTGATACCTACCGTCGAATGAACTGGGCCGCATCCGCCACCAGCCTCTGCATGAGGTTGTCGTAGGATAGAGGCTGCTGGGTGATCTCGTGGTTCCTCATCAGGAAGCAGTTCAGGGGCCGGAAGTAATGCAGGAAGCACACCAGAAGGCCCAGTATCATGGCGGCCAGGCAGAGAAGGCCAAAGAAGACCAGAGGGGGCACTCGGACCAGCCCCAGGTACTTGAGCACCACCATGGTGAGGAGAGTGACCGCTATGATCTGAAGAGGGATGAACACCAGCAGCCTGATACCCCTGGTGAACACACTGCCTTCTCCGGGCTTGCAGTCCCTTAGGTTGGTCACAGGGATCCCATGGAAATAATCAAAGCCATGGCTCAATGGGTGGTGACAAAAGTCGCTTTTGTTGTGACAGTTCGTCCCAAGGTGCCACTTCCCTGAGAAGGAAGCGGATGATAGGTTTAGACCCAATGAACACCCTAACTTGAACGTTAGCGTCTGATTCCCACCTGGTGAAAAGCGGGATCGCTCTGCACGTTTATTAGCCAAACGCCTACTATTCTGTAGAACCCCCTGGTTTTTCACTTCCTCCTCCACAAACAACAAGGTATTCACTACTCACTCTATCAGAAAACAAGAACTAATTTAGTGTCGAAAATAACAAAAGAAAACAAAAGAAAAATACCTAACATATTTAACAGGCAGGTGACAAAAATACACAGAAAAACACAGTGTCTTTAAAGACAGTTCCTTAAAATTAAAGTTGTAGGACCAATTTGGTTTTGTCCCTTGAATATTAAAAGTGAAAATGAATCCTTTCTCAAAAAGCTGCACCTCAAGCATGAGCAAATCACACTCATAACTCAGCAATTATTTTAAACATCTATGAACATTTCTTATAAAATGGTAATTATACCACTAAATTGGTTGAGTGTCTCACAAAAGAAAAACATGATGGTTTAATGACAAGAGGTAGGAGGAAAGACAATGGTCATTTTGCTTCTATGAAATATTTTAGGATTCATCTGATGACCCACATAGACTTAAGCGTATTAACTAAAAAAGGACGAATGTATCACTCCTATCAACTGAATAAAATCAATGTCAAGTGAGACAAAGTCTAACATAATTTTAGCACTAATATATAAAATTAAAATACTCAACAGCATAGTGTGTATACATAGTTTCGTATGCTGTATGGCTATTTATAATTATTTATCAATCTATCATCTGTTCCATCTCTGTATCTCATCTGTCCATCCATCACCTATCCATCCACCCATCCATTCATTAATTTATCATCCATCTTTAACCATCATCCATCTACTCATCATCCATTCATCCATCATTCATCCGTCCATCCACCAATTACCCATCCATTCAACATCCATCCATCTAACCATCTTCTATGCACCCATCCATCCCTCCACCATCCATCCATCATGCATCCATCCATCAACCCAATATCCATCCATTCATCATCTATCCATCCACCCATTATCCATCCATTATCTACCCATCTATCCATCATTCATCCATCCATCCATCATCCATCCATCCATCATCTACCCATTATCCATATATCTATCATCCATCATCCATCCCTATATCCATCACTCATTCATCCCTCCATCATTCATCCTTTCATCCACAATTCATCCATTCATCCACCCATCCATCATCTACTTCATCTGTTGATCTATCTATCCTTACCTCTGTCACCTATGTCATCCACCTTTCCATTTATCCATACATTCATCAGTCCATCCATCTATCATTATCTATCTATCTATCTATCTATCTATCTATCTATCCATCCATCCATCCATCCACATACACACACTGACCGTATCCTTACATTCAAATAGCTCAGATAGGTGTATTGCATTTTAATGGAAATGGAGATCATTTGTTCCCTATCTGAAGTTGTGCAAACTGTATGCGTGATGTCATCCGTAAGAAGGCAGTCACCATGTCCTGTCCCAGGCCCTCGATTCCCACTCCACAGCTGCCCATACCTATGAGAGCTGTTGAATAGCCTTGACCCTTGAGAAGCTTGGCAAATGTAATCTCGCTGGTGGGAAGTCCTCCAGATGAGGCCGAGAAGAGATACACACCCACGAGGAACTCAGATGCCATTCCTGAAGCAGGAGAGATGAGCACTGAAACAGGAGTCTGGGGATGCCCTTAGGAGGCCAGCAGCCATGGCCACGGAGCCCGCAGGTTACCTGATCGGATGGGGTAGCGGCCTGTCATGAAGGCTGCCCTACTCGGGGTGCACAGGGGTGATGCCGCCAGGTGCTGTGTGAGCTTCACGCCCCCTTCAGCCAACCGGTCAATATTGGGAGTCCTAGAACAGAAGACTCGTGTCATTCACGATGACCTTGACACATGCAGCTCCACTGTGGCTTTTCACAGTGCGTCACCTCTCCATCATCCATGGAGACACCTAGGAGGATGCATGATGCAAGACAAACCATCCCAGTGCTTCTGCTCTGGGAACAGACCGGCCGATCCCATCACAGTTGTTGTGCACATGCTAGGCATTCTGTTCTGGGACCACGCTGAACTCTCACCCCTCATCGTCCGCTGGGAATGAGGCCGCGCCCTCTCTGCCAGCCCACTTTCTGTCCTGCAGGTCCTGGCACAGACGGGATTCTCCTGAGCCTCCTATGACCAAGCTTGTCCCTGGGGGGTCTTCATGTGTGTGTGGGACACAGATCCTATCACAGCAGCTTGCTCACCATAAACGGACAGCTCGGTTCACTGCGCTCCGTGCCTGCACCGTGGGGGTAACACACATCTTGCTCATCATGGCCCACAGCCCGGTGCCCACACAGAGTAGCCCTCGGTGGTGTACAGCGTCAAGGGTACAGTCGTCTCCTCGCAGTGCTATCATCAACGTGCTCCCCCGCCCATGAATTTCATGTGTGCATTTGACAGTCAACTTCTTCCCTGTGCTTTTCTGCCTTCAGTCAGAGATTTAGAAGATTTAGAAGGACTGAACCTGTGTATCTGACTTAAACCTCCCCATCCCTAGACTGACACTTTTTTTCTTCCTTTTGAGATTTGGTAGAAACAAAACCTTAAAGCTTGATTGTAATTTTTTTAAATTAAGACAGCTGAATAGGAACGGTTGTCTGTTCTCTCAGTGAACTTCAGGAATACGTATATTGTTTTAATGTTTATTTATTTTGAGGGGGGAGGGGCAGAAAGAGAGGGAGAGAGAGAGAATCCCAGGCAGGCTCTATGTGGTCAGTGCACAGGGCCTGATGTGGGGCCTGATCTTATGAACCGTGAGATCATGACCTGAGCCGAAATCAAGAGTCAGATACTTCACCAACTGAGCCATATGTATACTGAGGAATACACAGAATATTAAAAATAATAAATAAAATTTTTAAAATGAACAGACATGAATAAGAAAAAGTAAATTACTAAAAAGAGATGTACGGCAAGTGTCAAAAAGTAAGATCTACGCCATTTTTTACAAAATGAGGCGAACGGTGGGTGGAAAACTTATGTGGTCAATTGAAATCTCATCCTTGCCCATGTGTTTAAAACTCTAACAAATATCACAGGTAAGCTCACAGTTTAAAACAACAAGCAGCATCGGGATGCCTGGGTGGCTCAGTCAGCTAAGCTTCCGACTGTTGGTTTTGGCTCAGGTCATGATCTCACGGTTTGTGAGTCTGAGCTCTGTGTTGCACTCTGGGCAGACAGCGCAGACCCTGCTTGGGATTCTTTCTTCAATCTCAAAAATAAATAAACTTAAACAAAATTATTAAAAAATAAATAAGTAAAAAAAAAGTTGAATGACAGAGGGGCACCTGGGTGCCTCAGTCACTTAGCTCAGTCAGTTAAGTATCCCACTCCTGATTTTGGGTCAGGTCATCAACTTATTGTTTCTTGGTTTGAGCCCCACATCGGGCTCTGTGTTGACAGTGCGCAGCCTGCTTGGGTGTCTCTGTCTCAAAAATACCTAAACATTAAAAACAAAACAGAACAGAACAAGCGGCATCTGATGCAAAGGTTCAGTGTGGAACTGAGACACGTCTGGTTAAGGCTTGCACAATGGTTTCTCCTGAAAAGAAAAACGTATAGCCAACTTCTGTTTGATGTGACACATCACAACGAAACACCCCTTCCTGCTGCGTTGTCATGTAGAAGAGACGATGACGAGGCAGAGTGATGGCAAGAAAGTAAATCAGTGTCCCGTGGCACTTACCAGTGCGTCCATCCCCAAGCTTCACAGAGTCACTATTGATAGATCTCATGAGAAGATTCTATAAAAGCACACGATCTCTTTCCCCACCTTGTGTGATTCGGTTTGAACTGATCATTACTAAGTAAGAGGAAGCTCAGGACCAGTTTATGTGATTGTTTCCTCATCGTTATAAAGAGAGAATGCCGTCTTGATGCCAATATTCTATTACTCAAGGACCAACTTCCTTTTTTAAACCAAAGGGCCCTTAGAATACATCTTACATGAACCTAGTGTTACGCAGGGGGCTGAGAAACGAGATGCCCTCATCTGTCCCTGATTCTGGTCCCCAGTGTCCTTCTAGCATCACCATGACCCCTGATCCTTGGAAGGTTCTGGAGTCATCCAACCTGACACATGCCTCTGGGCCACCTGTCCCGGCCAGGGTGGTAACTGTGGAGGCAAAACAAGGAGGGGTGGGGGCAGGGGGGCCACCCACTGGCACAAAGCCAGGTACCAGACAGAGAAAATAAAATAAAGAGGTGAGCCAATGGGAAGAAGAGATGGAGGACGTGTGGAAGCAGGACAGTATCATTGGGTCAGACAGTCATTAGGAGTATCTTTCCAGTGGTCTCTCTGGGTTGATGCAACTCACTACCCATGTTCAAACACATCAAGTCCTGCCTGCCTTCCCGACGCCAGTATCTGCCTGCACCCACGAGAAGTCACACATCAACGAGTGTGCCCTGAAGGGGTGGTCTGCATGCTCTGTGACTGTGTTCACATCACTGGGGACCACTGCCTACGAGCAGGGCCAGGCTTTCGCACGACAAGCACGTCATCGCACCTGAGGGTCTTGTTTCCATAGCACCCAAGATCTCCGATGCCAAGGTCGTCAGCCAGCAGGAGGACCAGGTTGGGCCTTGTGGCTGCATGGCTCTGGGCCACACTCAGGAATGACAGCAGGACCAGGCGAATCCTCATCCTCCTGCAAAGGGCAACGACAAAGACAGAAGTGAGGGATGCCAGCGTGCAATGGACCACCTCCTTTTCTGGGACCTTCTCCCAACCTGTCGCCCCAGACCATTTGTGCTGCAAGAACACAGGCTCCGGTGAGCAAAGCACTTTGTCCTCTTTCCAGGGTGTTTGCTTCCAAAACAAACATTTCTGTCTCCAAGGATAGTAATGACCTCTCATTTCTTTTTTTTTTTTTTATTTTATTTAAGTTTATTTGTTTTGTGCGAGACAGAGAGAGCGTGATGGAGAGAGGGGCAGAGAGAGAATCCCAAGCAGGCTTTGCAGGATCAGCTCAGAGCCTGACATGGGGCTCGAACCTACAAACTAAGAGATCATGACCTCAATGGAAACCAAGAGTCGGATGCTCAACCAAATGAGGCACCCAGGCACCCCATGACCTGTCATCTCTATTCTACTACTCTTCCCCAACACATAGGCTCTGCTTGGAAGAAGGAAAACACAACCACCCGCCATCTTTTTTTGGCATGTGAGCTCTGTAATTAGCTAAAAGTTCTCTGTGTGAGCTGTGGATAGACGGGCACTTCATTAAGACCCAACTGTCAACGTCCTCTCCTTTCTAAAATTCGCTTCTTTTTTGTTTGTTTTTAAAGGGAAGGTTGGGTCAACGTTTCAAAACTCAAGGAGCACAAGGTTTATAGCCTGGGGCAGCTCGAGGTGCTGGGTAATAGGTCACACTTCGCCGTCTCCCATCACTGTCTCCCCGCCTCCTAGACCAGGGTCCCTGTGTCCGTTCAACCTCCCAGCTGGAACCAGAAGCCTGGCCCTGGGAATCAGATTCTCTCCTCTACCGGAGGACGGGGCTTCCCAGTTCATTTTGTTGTCTGCCTCCGTCGCTCCTCTGGTTCCCGTCATCTACTGCTTTTGCAGCCCTGACCCTGTGTCCCATCAAGTGAGAGCCAGAGCACTGGCAGGTGCTGTCCCGGGCATGTTGTTCGACAGGCCTGGTGGGCGGCAGGGAGGTGTGCAGGAGATACACCCCAGTCCCTGACCACGGTCAACATTCATGTCCTTCTTAACCTCTCCTCTCTGAACGTACTCCCCGACGTTACACAGCATTTGTGGCTCAGCAACACTGCACAACAACTTGGGTGGCTATGAAACTGGACGTCCTCTTTCCTCGCTGCGCTGTGGGCACTAGGAGGGCAGCGGCTGGGTGAGCGAGCATCCAAGAAAGCCGCGCGACACATAGCACCGACGTTTTTTCTGTTGAATTAAAAATGCCTCACTCCGAACTCCACCGAAACACAGGTTAAGAAGGAGACTACCCTGCATGGTACGTGGGTGGAAGGTTCGATGGGTAGTAGAAGGATGTGAAAAGGAGCATCCGTCTGTCGCTATGAGCACCGACACACAGTGAAGCTTCTCAAGATTACTGAAGACACCCATTAGTAGTGCCTACGAAATGCCCTGGGCTCGCACGTCAGGGGTCCCTAAGTGGATGCAACCCCTTGGAAATGCAAAACTAACACCAGTGACGGATAAACGAGCATGCCCCCTAACCTCCCGTCCCCACAACAAAGCAACGTGGCGCCTTCCCACCAGAGAAGGCAAGAGAACCACAACACCGTGCTTGTGTGCTTCTAACTACTGGGTGTTTTCGTGCTTCCCTTAACCTGGACACTAAATACACACAACTTCTTATCTGGAAGCGCACTTTTGTGTGTGCACGTGCGCACTGTAAGCCCTCTGCCTACGCCTTCGTGAGCTCACCTACATGAAGAACACAGGAGCACGTGCTCGTTATCATTATTATTTTAACTGTATTTCATCAGGATTAATTATTTATTGGGTAAATAAACGATGATTGATATTGTGAACAGGGTTTCCCAGCCGTGACATCACTGGCACCCTTGCTATGGGGCTCATGGGTCACTGGACGATGCTCAGCTGCACCCCAGCCTCGCCGCCTCGCCCCCTCTCTTCCAGCAGCAACAGAGGCCCCAGTAGAGAGGGGCCGATGTATGCCCACCTGGCACCCCTCCCAGCATCTGTCAAATCATCTGCACACACGTCATGTGCTCTCCTAGCTAAGCAGCTCGGTGTCTACAGAAGGATTCGGAAGCTGCCGCCCATCTGAGTGACCACGGACTTCTCCTCTGCACCTACCTGTGTATCAGCAGTGCTTACAGATAATGCTCCGTGGCCACGACTGGCCCCCACCACTGACCTGGAGGAACACCTCCTTCCTCTCCTTCCTGACGCACTTCTGCTCTCCCGTCTTACGTCTCTCTCCCTCTCAAGCACCTTCCCTTCTCATAAAAGCCAACTCTGTTCTCCACTACCCTCTTCCTCTAGAGACAAGCAAGCAGGGAGCCATGGCTCATACAGCAGCCACTCTCCCACCCCTTACGCTGCCCTCAATTCTCTCTTTGGTGGCTTTTACTGCCTGCTTGTTAGGAAGTAGGGGGGGATGAATGAAGGACTGTGGGTCAGGGGTCTTGTCCCCGCTCAGGCCACCAGCAACGAGGTCTTGGGCGTGAAACATGAGCTGCCCGTGCCTCAGTCTCATCCACTGTTCCCTGACATCCTGTGTCCATGACGGGGACTCAGCCGACGTGGTGGAAATAAAGGGCTGCCCTGCAATCGGGATCTCAGAGGTACATGCGTTCCTGAGTTCATCACGTTATTCACAATGGCCAAGACATGGGACCTACCCAAACATCTGTCAACAGAGGGACAGAGAAGATGCGGCATGCACGCACGTGCACACATACACACACGTGCACAGTCAATGGACTATTACTCAGTCACACACACACACAGTCAATGGGCTATTAGTCACACACACACACACACAATGGACTATTAGTCTCACACACGCACACACACAGAGTCAATGGACTATTAGTCACACACACACACAGTCAATGGACTATTAGTCACACACACACACACACACAACGGGCTATTAGTCACATACACATATACACACACACAGAGTCAACGGACTATTACTCACACGCACACACACAGTCAATGGATTACTAGTCACACACACACACACACACACACATACAGTCAATGGAGTATTACTCAGTCACACACACACAGTCAATAGACTATTACTCAGTCACATACACACATACACACACACAGAGTCAATGGACCATTAGTCACACACACAAACACACACACACACACACACACAGTCAATGGACTATTAGTCACACACA
>NC_064817.1:3879290-3889384 GCF_023721935.1 Panthera uncia | reverse complement strand
CACACACACACACAGTCAATGGACTGTTAGTCACACACACACACACAGAGTCAATGGGCTATTACTCAGTCACACACATACACACACACACAGAGTCAATGGACTATTAGTCACATACACACAAACACACACACAGTCAATGGACTATTGCTCAGTCTCTCTCTCTCTCTCACACACACACACACACACACACACACACACACACACACAGAGTCAATGGACTATTACTCAGTCATAAAAAAGAGGAAAACAGTTCCATCTGCTACCACAGGGATGCACCAGGAGATATCACACCAGACACAGAAAGACAAACACGGACTGAGCTCACTCATAGGTGGAATCTTAACTCTCAGAGGCAGAAGAGAATGCTGACTAGGGGCACACACATGGCGCGATGTTGGTGCAAGGCTACATGCTTTCTATTACACGACGAACACGCTGTGGGGACCTAACGGACAGCATGGTGAGCACAGTTAATAACAGTGTCCTTGCTTGCAACGGGCGTAGATGGTAGATTGTAAACGTTGTCACTACACACCAGAAAATGGTGAATATGTGAGGTGGGCAGTGTGTTAATTAACTTAATCGTGATCATCGTTTCACAACACATACGTATATGAAATCATCACCCTTCCACTTCAGATATATACAATTTTGTCAATCATGCCCCAATGAAGCTGGGGCTGGGGAGAACATCGCCTTGCCTTCCCATGAGGAAACGAAAAAGAAAGAGAAATAAAAGGTCTCCAAAATGATAAAGCATGAGACAAACACCACTGGTTGTTTAGGAAGACTTTCATGCGTCCATACTTTTAGAACTAAAAGCAATTCACTGACCATTCAACCAAATCCGTTCCAATTCAACACACCTATGGGGTGAAAACTGGTAAAAGACATCGTGACGGCCTCGGGTTGGGCTGGTTTCACAGGGGAAGGAGCCTCAGAATCACCCTGCAGGGCTCTGGCCGGCCACATCGGGGGGACCCACAAGCACAGCACCCTCAAGGATGGCCTTCTGCAGGTGGTTTCTGCAGGTGAGGTGAGGTTTCGATCCTGGCCCCCTGCCGGGTGGCGGCCAAACCTGGGCTGCGAATTCAGCCTCTTTGTCAGCACTTTGTGTTAAATGGAGATGAACATAACACTACCTTGTACGTGCCCTCAAGAAGATAAAATTATATGCTGAGGGCTGTGAATCCATAAGGGACTCGTCAGTAGCGGCCAGTAGTCGTTGGGGGCAGTCATCACAGCACTATTATTACAGCTTTGCGTAGATGATTGTAAGGACAGTGACAGGGTTTGAAACAAAGAGGTGACCCCAGTGACGCCCTCCTGCTACTGATTCCCATCTTGGATAATCCCGTCCCCTTGGGTGGGGCCGGACCTCCAGACTGGCTTGTAACGAACAGAATGTGGAAAACAAAGGCACGTGATGTCTGTGATGAGGTTGCAAAACCCCATGACCTCTGTGTGGCTAGCAGACTCCTCCTCCTGCTGGACTTGAAGGAAGTGAGATTGCACAACTGGACAGATGCCCCTCCAGGACGAGGGAGTGATGGCGGCCTCCAGCCAATGGGCAGCAAGGACCTGAGGCCCTTGTGCCAACAGGCTGCAAGAAACAGCATCTGCCCACAACCACCTGAGCGAGCTCGGGCACGGATCCTTCGGATGACACACCGTTCCTGGCCGGTACCTCGGTGGCCACCCAGGGACCAGCTAAGCTGGGCCAGATTCCCCACCCACCGCACCTCTGGAGATAACAAACCATGCCGTCATCAGTTGCATGGAAGCAGAAAACTCACACAGGGTACAATAGCTTTAGACGTGAAGGTTCGGTTGTGCTAACGACGGCCTGAGAAAGGCTCTCTGTGGCGGGGGCTCACAGGCCACGCTTAACTTATTTTCAGAACACACTTCATTAGTAATGACTGGTCAGAATTTATGTAAGTAATTTAAAGATACATTGCCCAGCTCACCAACCATGTGAAAAATGAATTTTTATTTTACGACTGAAAGTTGAAAATACCAGGAATGAAAAATGTACTTCTGGTAGCCCAGAGGAACACGGTTGACAGAGAGATGAAATGAAGCAAAATCCAGGCCCCTTGTGAGTCTTAAGTAACATTTCACCAAAAAAATCCAGCTGCTGAGAGAAGTTCTTTGGCCTACCCTGACTTCATCGTACACAAAAATCAAAACTCATTTTTTTTAGAATTTTGGTTTGCTGTGTTTTTACTTTTATTCTAAATGTACAGAAGGAAAATACATAAAGAAAGTATTCAGAGAACCGCTCAGGGGATCAGTTTCTTTCCGTGTTCTTTTTACGGTGTTTGTTGCGCACATGGCTGAATGCACAGCGTTCCCATAGCCACGTGCCGTTTTTCTGTTCTTTGTTTTTCTGTGCAAAACTCACACTGTGAGCTGGGGAAAAGTCTGCAGGAACGGCAGGGATCAGAAATGGACGGCACTGTTAGCCCACAGAGGACACGGCGGACAGATGGTGACGAACTAAATCAGGGGGTGATGGGTGTGTCTGATTTGCATTCTCCCATCAACCTGTTGCTTTGTGGTGCCTGGATCTGGCAGAGGCTGGAGGAAATGTAAAGCACAGTGGCCATGACTCCATAGAGATGTTTGTACCCAAATGAGGTGGGGGCAGGTGGGAGAGAACAGGACTGATTGGGGATACTATTACTACCACTATGTAATTAACAGGAGATGACATGTCAGAGAGAGAGAGAGAGAGAGAGAGAGAGACAGAGAGAGACAGAGAGAGAGAGGTCAATGAGACTTCAAGCTTGCTCTCGGGAAAGATACTGCAGCAATGGGCTTTGCAGAGAAGAATGAAGACAAAAAAAATCCAGGGCTTAAGATTATGAATCGGCTGCAAACCAGGATCTGACCACAGTCAGGATCCATTGTACATATGAATCCTCCTTGGAAAAAATTTGTTCCAACTTTCTGTGCAAAATTTTGCTGAGGTGCTTATTAATTCAGGTGTAGACTTTTTTTTTTATTGGAATTAAACCCAATAGGATGAATGCCCTTTAATAATTATTAATATCTATAGAGAATGAATTCCTGACTCACAGAGTGGGTTTGGTTAGCTCAACGTGACATTATGTCATTAATTATACCTCCAAAATGTGCCTGCAGTAGATATAGTTAGGACTGGGGTGAGACCTATCATCGAGCCCAATTAAAATTGTTAGGAAATTTAAGTCTGTTAGTAGCCATTTAGAATCTCACTGCATCTAAATCATTACTGTCTGAAGTAACCACAACTTATTAGTTCCCCACAAACATGAATTAGAAAAAGGTGTTTATGAAGACGTTTCAAACTATTAAAACGTGGTTGATACAAGTAGTTTAAAAATAAAAGAAAGTGCTCTGCTGCTAACTATGAACAAGGTACATTAATTTCTGAAAAACTGCATAATTTCCCTCCTTAAAAAATTAAATTATTTTTCTGAACAATCTTAATTTGGCAAAAAAACAAAAAACTTTCTTGGGAAGTATCTATTCCTAAAACAGAATCATTATGGAGGAGAGAGAGAACTAAGAACACCTTCGTGACTGGAGGTGTAATTACATTACATTTGTTCATTAAAGAAAAATTAACAATGCACTTACATAACAGAAGCTTTACCATGGCAACAAAAATGTTCCTGATCTATTTGCTCAATGGAGAAAAAGGCATATTGAAAATAGAGAAAACCCTACACTTAGAAACCATATTTTTTTTAGAACAAATGGAGTTTTATTCCATTCAAACTATGTATAATAAAAATTTCTTAACCAATATATCCCGTGGACAAAGTGTTATCTAAATAGATGTCCTGTTTTAAAATCATAATAGTCATCTGACATCAAGACAGAAAAAACCCTATCTGAATATGTGTTAAAGAAAACAGGCATTTCTATAGATTTAAATATAAATTGTAATTTTTCTAATGTAATATTGCATGCAAACTATGCTTGAACAAGAAATAATAAACTGCTTGAAATTTTTCTAAAATAAATATTCAGGGGCGGCTGGGTGGCTCAGTCGGTTAAGCGGCCGACTTCAGCTCAAGTCATGATCTCACAGTTAGTGAGTTCAAGCCCCGTGTCGGGCTGTGTGCTGACAGCTTGGAGCCCGGAGCCTGCTTTGGATTCTGTGTCTTCCTCTCTCTCTGCCCCTGCCCTGCTGGGCTCTCTCTCTTTCTCTCTGTCTCTCTCAAAAATAAATAAACGTAGAAAAAAGTCTTTAAAAAAGAAAACAAAATAAAGTTAATGGTCACATTTCACTTATTTACCACATCGCTGTCTTTACTGACTATGCCACGGTACATGGTCTTTTGGTCTTCGCATTTGTCAATACGCTTACCTATACATGGCACAATTAAATGAGTTACATTGATTTAATAACATGAATAAAGAAAGGTATTTTAAAAATTAAGCCTTGCTGAGCCTCTTGCTTTACATTTGAAATCTGGGAAGAGTTGATGAAGCACTAAGTTCAGAAGCCTGCAAGATCCTGGTACCTCCTGCTCCGGGAGCTCGTACAGCTTTTGCTCCGGGACATGAAGAGTAGGTCAGCACGCAAGGAATCTGGGCACAACACCCTGCAAATTGGTGCTGACGCTCCTTACCCACCAACCACCAGGTCGCCCGATCTCCGCACACCTCTGTCCTCCGGCCGTACAACACAAGGGCTCGTACCTCGTCTAAGCTCCCGTGATGTTTATGTTCCCCAAACCCGATGGCTTTTCCCTAAGTCTGCCTGGAGCTGACTGTGTATTTTCCTTCCATGTGACAGGAGAGGGGCAGACTCTGAAAGCACTGACACAAAGCAACATGTTCCAGGAGAACTGTGAAAAGCAGAGTGAGAGGAGAATTCGACCCCCTGTCATGTTTGAGTTCCTGACAAGTGTTTCGCTGACTGTGTGGGGAAACGTCTGGCTGCCTCAACCTGTGTTAGGTACCTTGGCAAAGGTGAGTGTTCACCTTGACACTGACACACGCCAAGATGCAGGTGCCCTCGCTGATCTATGGCACCGAACAGACTGAGTCTTTTACGAGACTAGACCCGTCCCAGGCCAGCCCGGGACGTGGGAAATTTCTCAGGCAAAGGTGGGAATGGTCCTGTTGTCTCCTTGAGACCCAACCAGACAAGCCAGCTGAAGGGAGCCCCTCCCCTGGAGTTCAGAGCAACCAAAACGTACACGCTCAGCCCCCGGTGGGAGAGCGACGCCAAGAGCACAAGGCTTCAGTGATTCTGGTGGAGACACCCACAAATGGCCACAGCGATAATAACAACTCACCCTCTTCAGTTTGTATCAGCTCATTAGCCTTGAGGTTCCCATGGTACAGAGACCACCCTCCACTACCAAGAACCAGTGTGGTTGGCTCTGTGATGACTCCCCTTTTACAGATGACGGGGGTGAGCCTGGCACGTGACGTCATGCAGCAAGTGACTCGTGGGACGCGGGTGACAGCCCAGGTTTGCTGTACCCCAAATCCATTCATAGGGAAAACTGATGAGAGGGGCCCGGACAACACGTACCTCCTAGGAAAGGTGCTGGGGCAAGGCGCGGCTGGAGAATTCTATTTTACTTCATATATGGCTGGGCTGTTTGATATTTCATCACTAATTATGCAATTTTTATTTTTATTTTTATTTAATTAATTAATTTATTTTGAGACAGACAGAGGGCAGGGGCAAGGGGTAGAGGGGGAGAGAGAGAGAGAGAATCTTAAGCTCCAGGCTTGGCACGGAGCTCAATGTGGGGCTCGATCCCATGAACCGTGAGATGATAACCTGAGCCAAAATCAACAGTCAGATGCTTCACTGACTGAGCCACGCAGGTGCCCCTAATTAGTTAATTTTTCATTGTGGTAAAAAGCCACATAAAACGTACCCTCTTAGCCACTTTTAAGCATACAGCTCAGTGGCATTGAGTACATTCACAACCGCTGGGCAACCGTCGCCCCTATGTATCTCTGTAACTCTCTTTGTGCTTCAAAACCGAAACGTCCCCTAAACTCTGACTCCCCGTTTCCCCTCTCCCCGCCCCTGGACCCCACCCTGCTAGTCTGTGTCTCCATGAGTTTCACTGGTCCGAGTACTGCATCTGAGCACAACGGGACAGTATCTGTCCTTCTGTGTCTGGCTTATGTCACTCAGCACAATGTCCTTGAGGTTCATCCATGTCATAGGACGTGTCGGGATTTCCTTCCTGCTTCTGAATAATACTCCATTGTGGGGACCAACCACGTTCCGTTTATCCACTCATCTGCCAATGGTAATTATGTGATTTTAAAACACAAAATATGGAAAATACTTAACCACCATTAATTTCACTCCTGGACTCCTGATCACGGTTAGGGAATTTCTTTTCACAGTCATTTGCAGGGTTAAAATTTGTGAGCATCTACACATTTTGAAATAACTATATCATGCACACGCTAACAACATGTATGTTGCTGTCTGTGCCCCTGAATATAAGGCATTTCATTTAAGTAAAACCCAAATGAACACTTGTATTCATTATATAATATCTCATTCAGTTCTTTTTTTTAATGTTTTATTTTTGAGAGAGAGAGAGAGACAGAGTGTGAGCAGGGGAAGGGCAGAGAGAGAGGGAGACACCGAATCCGAAGCAGGCTCCAGGCTCCGAGCTGACAGCACAGAGCCCGACAGGGGGCTCAAACTCACGAACTGTGAGATCATGACCTGAGCCGAAGTCGATGCTTAACCAACTTGGCCACCCAGGCACTCCTCTCGTTCAGTTCTTAAGTAACTGAAAAGCAAAATACACTTTAGTATATACTCCTAATACATATACACACACATATATGATATGTATACACACCCTAAATACACATATATACACAGAATGACCAAAAGTATGAGAAAATATATGTGTCTCAGAGATTATACACATGTACATATGTATCACCGTACATTAGTATGCTGAAATGTCTACAAACATCAGTGTCTTATAAAAGTTAATATTTCACTGTTATCCCAAATTTTATCAGGGAAGCTTTTATTGCTCATGATTCGTTATTTTCAGTCTAGATGGTTGAATCTCTTATAGGTAGATATTCACGTCTAATGGCTTGCGCTTAAGACGAAAGAGAATTGTCAGTTTCTCCCCCTGTACGTAATAATTCATAATTATCATAAGCATATATTTACTTATGTTACCATAGTCCCCAGAAAATATTTCATGCCATGGAGCTTTGATATAGTATCATTTTGTGAAATGCATATTTTGTAATGAGTGAACTGCCTTTACAATAAGAGGTTATCTTTTTAAATTTATTTTTTATTTCATTTATTTTTATTAAAATTTTTTTAACGTTTATTTTTGAAAGAGAGAGAGAGAGAGGAGAGAGAGAGAGAAAGCAGGGGACAGGCAGACAGAGAGGGAGACACAGAATCCAAAGCAGGCTCCAGGCTCTGAGCTGTCAGCACAGAGCCCGATGCAGGGCTGGAACCCGTGAACCACAAGATCATGACCCCAGCCGAAGTAGGACGCTCAACCGACTGAGCCACCCAGGCGCCTCTAGATGAGTGATTATCTTTGCGGCGAATTGTGTTTTTGTCACAAAGGACAAAGTGCGTGTTGGGATGGAGATGCGCTATCAAGAGAGTCTAGCTCATTCACGAATGCAAACAACCAACAGAACATACAAGGGTTCTTCAGGGCCTTCAAAGCTCTGTGATGAAGAGACGCCCACAACAATGAAGCCACTGGAATCCCTGGTAATATTGTTTGTTAGGACAGTGCACACCGCCTGTAGGCTAGCGCATCTCCACCTGGGACACGTTTGGGTGAGTCTGCAAATGGGATGCTCTGGTTGCCGTTTTAGTTGGCATCAGGCAGTGACGTTAAGGTGCTTGCCAACAGACGACTGTGTGGGAGGAAGAAATCGCTGTCCTGCTCGGCCTTGGCATACCTCTCCTTGACCTCCACACCTAAATGCTCTGTCGTTACCCACGCGTGACCATGGCTCAGCTCACGTGTTCACTTATGTAAAACTTTACTGAATTTTACGAACCAGAGTGGTCCTCAAAACTCTGGGGCATGTGAACATCTCACAACGTCCTGTCTGGTCAACGGGGGTCACCATAGCTGGAGAGTTCTTGGTACCAGAGAGCAGTGGATGGAAGTGTCATTAAAATGAGGTATGGTAGAAGGTAGGGTGGCCAGATTTTGGGGAGCTGTTTATTGGCAATGGTGAATCACAGAAGGATTTTTCTAAGAAATAGAAGCTGTCACGGTGTCATTGTTTGCGTCTCCCCCACCGCCTTGAAGAGATTCAGATGTTGAAATCCTAACCCCCCCTACCAGGTGATGTTATCCGGAGGCAGGGCTTTGGGGAGGGGACGGGACCAGTGGCCTCATAAAGGAGTCTCCAGAAAGTCACATGCCCCCTTCCCACATGGGAGGAAGCCATGCTGTCCGTTTGCCTTACGCAGGACAGGAGGTCTGGGCACATCCCAGTCTAACTTGCTACAATTCACTGGAGTTCAGTGCTGGAGCAAATAATAAAGTGTACTTCTGCCTAAGGAGGTCACCGCCGTACAGAGGTCTTTTTCAGGGACCTCACAGGAGGAAACAGAGGCTGGGTCAACACGGGTTTGGGGATATCTGCATATTCTCGGATCCCCTGGCCAAAACACCCGAGTACCCTACCAGTTGTAATTTCTAACGTTCAGCACGAAGGACTGGACCTCCATCACAGGCAATGGCAGAGAACGGTTATCAAATGTGAAAGGACAGAAAATGGAGCATGCAGAGGGTCTGAAGGAGAAGGGAAAGCCGGGGGGTTGGAAAGAGAGTGAAAAGCTTCTTCACGTCCTATTGATTGCCATCGGGGCTGTAACATCACAAGGCCCCTGGGATTATTCTCTGTCCGAGGTACTAAAGCTTTCTTTACGGGGGTGAGAACCGTTCAGCTGGGCAATGACTGGAGATGAAAAAGAAGAACATTATTTTAGCTATTAGGAATCGGGGGCAGGCATGACCGATTTAACAACCAGATTAGGGAACGAGGCAAAGATGACTCAAAACAACTAGGACATCCCTGCTAAGTGCATGGCCGGCCAGCGGTTTTTGTCAGCCTCACACTTCAGCAGGCTGCTTAACCCCTCCGCGTGAAAGACATTCCACAAAAATGATAATCAGCCTGACCATCTTTCCAGGGAGGATGGCCATGGCCACCCCTCCACCGCCAACACACAATCTGTCATTTAATCACTACTGTTTTGTTCGTGACTACAAATACATGCGTAATGCTGTCAGGATGTGTAAGCAGAATGCAGAAGCTTTTCATGCATTTATTTTTTCGTTTAATTACTCAGATAGTTAAGATGGTGAGCACCTGAAATGCGTAGCCTTATCAGAACATTCTGTCAGGTCCAAAACCCAGTCAGAGGAAGATTCCATGTAAAATGTGTCCAAATGACACCCTTGGTTGGGAGTCCACAGCAAAGCCACCACAGGGTCTCAGGGCAAGGTGAGCCAGTATGACAGGTATGATTAACCAACATGACCCTCTGGAAGAGAGCTCTGTGTGTGTGTGTGTGTGTGTGTGTGTCTGTACAGGCTCACACCCTGGTTCCTGACCAGAGCCAGTCCCAGTCCTATACCCTTCTGCCAGGGAATCAGCCTTCCCCATGCTGGGGTCCCCCGACCCCAGCTCTTCCTTCTCATTCCCCCACCCAAGAGGGAGACTGGTTACCTGCTCTATCCATCCACCACATTGCATTAGGCAAAAGTAGAAACCAATACGAATGCAAAACTTGCCGGGCTCTTTGTCTAGGAGAGAAGATCTCAGAAACAGACCAAGACAGAAGACACAAGTTCCAAGCATTCACTACTGAGTGTCACATTGCCTTCTCTAAAACCCCCTCCGTGTGTCAAGGTGGTTGAAACATAAATGGGACAAAGTCCCACGAATGTCTTTCGTTGAGTGTAGTTAACTGTAACATAACTGTGTGTTAGCCAATTTGACAATAAACGGTGTTAAAAAATAAATAAAAGTCATTCAGCAAAAACAAATACACACACACACACACACACACACACACACACACACAC
>NC_064817.1:3848661-3879280 GCF_023721935.1 Panthera uncia | reverse complement strand
ACACACACACACACACACACACACACACACACACACACGAATCGCCTTTAAATTTGCTTAAGTAGCAGCATGCAAAAGACAGAAAAGATTTAGCTGTTGTCTCTGAGGCCCGAGCCAGGACAGTGTCCAAAACAAGGAAGACAATCTTACAGGAGCTGCCAAACCACGAAATGATCAGCCTGTCACATGGCATCTCTCCCCAGCCACGACCGGGAGGAGACTGAAAAACCCCATCTGTCTCTGTCGGGGATATTGTGGCAGGGATTAGTTGGTGGAGAAGGAGGGAATTTGAACAAAGTGACTGCTGTCATCCTTCCCAACCAGGAGATACTGTCAGTCCACAAGTAAACTCATCATCTAAGATAGATCAAAGTGGAAATAACAACACGAACGTGTACCCATTGAGAAAGAAACCCAATCAAATAGGCATTCTCTTTGTTCTCTGCAATGGATCCATCTACACGATACTCCTTGCTCTGCCCGTGAGACTGTGCACGGGATCTCCTGATGAAATAAACTCAATAGGAAGATGATAATTAACAAATAATTTGACAACATAATTTAATTATGGGTCATTTAAATGTTTGGAAACAGCCATAAAAGCGATTTGCATCTCACTAATTAGCCCCATTTATAACCCCTTCTAAACCTTCCCTTGCTAAGCATCACAGAAAATCATTATAATCAATGGAAATTATCAAGCAACAACAGATTTTAAACGCAAGTGCAGGACAACGCGTGTTAAGAGAACACCGGCGGAAGCAGGTAGCTGCCTTGCACTTCCCAGCTTGGTCTGCTTCAAGCTGGAAAGCAGCAAGAGCGCTCTCTGGAAGACATGTTTATCTGCAAGGCATCTCCCAGATGCCGCTCGCCTGTCAGGAACATGGGCTGATGGCCAAGGAGATGGGAACATCATTCACATATCCTCCTCCTTCCATGCTTGCTTACCAGTAGTTTAGTGAGCATATTCCCAGGAGGAACCTTCTCCTTGGAAACACGGCCTGCCCAAGCTCCCCAAGGCATCACCCTCAAATCCATCTTTAATGCACAGCCTGGCTCTGCTGAAATGGCTTGGCCAACAGATCATAAGATGGAGATACGCCCAAGTGTACATTCTCTCGGTGTAGCCCTTGAATATTTCCCCCCTTTCAGCCCAACTACATTGAATGGGATGGCGATACACCCAAGTATACATTCTCTTGGTGTATCCATGGAATATTTTCTCCTTTCTATTTCAACCACACTGAATGGGATGGAGATATGCCCAAGTGTATGTTCTCTCTGTGTATCCCTTGAATATTTCCCCCCTTCTAGTTCAACCACATTGAATGGGATGGAGATATGCCAAAGTATACATTTTCTTGGTGAATCCGTCGAATATTTTCTCCCTTGAAGTTCAACCACACTGAATGCGATGGAGATATGACCAAGTATACATCCTCTTGGGGTATCCCTTCAATATTTTCTCCCTTGAAGCTCAACCACACTGAATGGGATGGAGTTATACCCAAATACACATTCTCTCTGGGTATACCTTGAATATTTTCTCCCTTGAAGCTCAACCACACTGAATGGAAGAAAAGGTTGTCAGTTCCAGTGCTGCCATTAATGACATTGAATTTCACCCAAGCCCTGTGATCTTGCAAGTCAGAAATAGTTAAGAAATACCCCTGCCCTCTCCGTTTTGGAAAATGGCTGACTGCAAAGAACCACCTTTCCTCGAATGACTCACATAAGATTTGTGAATGCCTCCCATGACAACCTCGGACAAGGTCAGACACAGACTCCCCAAATTCCCTTTCTTTGTGTCAAATGAATCACTGAATGGCTTGTCCCTACTTATCAATCAGAATAAAATACTTGTCAAACTTTGGTTCAGCTTCTCTCCTTCCCTGAAAGCCCCAAACTTTGGCCCGCTCTAACCCAGAGCCATCAGACAGCCCCTCCTGAGGACAGGCTGCCCCAGGGGAAACCATTCTTGGATCCACTGTCCAGTCTGTCCACCCTCTCATCCCACATCTCACACCTGGTTCCCCTGGCTTTGTTTACCTCTCCTTATGAAAGAGAAACCCTTTTTGCCTAAGCTTTGAAATTGTGTAAACCTAATGGCTGGAGTGTTTTTCCAACTTGAAATAATGCCTTTCGATAAAAGTCCCTCCTTCTTGAGTCTGCATCTGTGTGTTTGTCTAATGCAGACCAGGTTGTCTTGGGTGTAGGGGACTCCTAGACTGGCAGAGATGGAGCCTTTTTCCAAGTTTGATTTTTTAAATAGTTTATTTTATTTTTAAGTAACCTCTACAGCCAATATGGGGCTCAAACTCACAGCCCCGAGATCAAGAGTCGCACACTCCACTGACTGAGCCAGCCAGGTGCCCCTCAAGTTTGATTTTTACATAAAATCAACCTTCCTGTCCTGTGAGATGTCATAAAGGTGCCAGAATCATAGCTGTTGGTGTAGCATACACCTGCCTATTTAGCATCTACAGAAAGCCAGATGCCAGTTCACCAACACCATTCTCACGAAAAGTGGTGCAGGTGTGTGTCTGCCCCATCCCATGAGACATTAGTAACATAAGGGTTATGTTGTAGGGCAGATAAGTCTATCTGTTACTCAGCTACTGGGGTGAGCATCTCTGATTGACTTCAGTGAGCTACGTATTGCACTATGTCTGCTGTACATGTAAACTTCAAAGTTACAGCAATGGTTTCTCTCCAGGGTCTACCAAGGATGGCCTCTGTGGTCTACAAATGAGCTGCCATTTTCCTGGGGGCACCAGGAAGAGCCCAGAATCAGTGAGACATCCCAACAGGAAAGAGAAGATACCCGTGAAATAGAATTATGGAGAATTTACTAAAACATTGACAGGGGTGTGGGCAGGAATAGGGAAGCCAGGAGGACAATACTAGTCCCAAAAGATGATACCACCCTGATGCTCAAAGGGGAGAGAATGGTCACCCAGAGCAAGCAAGGGCTCTTGAGGAGAGCTGGCACCCCTAGTCCAGAATGCAGCCCTTCCTTGGTAACCCTGCAGGGAAGGAAGAGGGGCTCAGATGAATACCTCAACCCGAGTTCCTTCCCCTTCCAATGTCTTGGCTTTCCTTGGTCAAACGTGCCAGAGCCAGACGCAAGATAGTCTGCTGATGTAGTTCCCATGGGGCTTCCTCCATGGAAGGAAGGGAGGAGAACATAATGGGGGGGGGGGGGGGGCAACATGGCTCTGAGGACAACAGGGAGGAAAGCAGTTCCCCAGACGGTCACCATGCCACCGACATCCAGGGCAATATTCTCCCCCCATTCCAGAGAACCACGAGCTGACAGGACTCTCCACACTTGCCCGGGAGTCCAAGAGGTGAAACTGTGCACTGAACCCTGCTTTATCTGCCTCCACGGAGCCTTTTTTTTCTCTTCACCGCTATCCACTGATGTGTAAGCTGTCTTCATTCCACAGCCCAAGAGAACACATGACAAAAAATGGGAGCAGGATTGCACGGACTCCTATTTCCATTAAAGCATACAGACATCAAGTGCTTCCTTCTAGACAGTAGCTTTTGCCCTCGATCAACTTGAGCCGACAAGGCCACGGGAGTTCATGAAAGATTTGGAGGGTGGGCTCTATGGAAAGGCTGAGAAAGGAAAGACATAGATAAATCTGCCCGAGTTTCCAATGTTGCAATGGGAATCCCTTGCGATCAGTCAAAAATAATGTGACTTGGAAAAGTGAATGCTGTCAGGTGGACCATGTCAACAGCATTGACTGTGCACTAGCTGTGCACCACGTACAGCACCTCTGCAGGTGTATAAACGACGGTGACACAGACAAAGATGAGTTGAGAGCAGAGCCAGGACCTTGCGATGGCACAGGCACCTACCAATGGCGTGGGCACCTTGCATGGCATGGGCCCCCATGATGCTGTGGGCACCTTGGATGGCGCAGGCACTTCGTGAGTGTCTGGACACCTTGGACGGCATGGCTCCTGTCATGGAGCAGGCACCTTGCATGGCATGGGCCCCCTGTGATGGCGTGGGCCCCTTGGATGGTGTGGACACCTTGGATGGCGTGGACATCTTGGACGGCATGGGCCCCCTGTGACGGTGTGGGCACTTTGGATGGCATGGGATCCCTGTGATGGCATGGGCATCTTGGATGTGTGGACACCTTGGATGGCGCAGACACCTTGGATTGCGTGGACCCCCTGTGATGGTGTGGGCGCCTTGGATGGCATGGGCCCCCTGTGATGGCATGGATATCTTGGATGGCATGGGCCCCCTGTGATGCTGTGGGCACCCTGGATGGCATAGGCACTTCATGAAGGTGTGGACACGCTGGATGGCATGGGACCCCTGTGATGGCATGGGCATCTTGGATGGTGTGGACACCTTGGATGGCACAGACACCTTGGGTGGTGTGGACCCCCTGTGATGGTGTGGGCACCTTGGATGGCATGGGCCCCCTCTGATGGCATGGGGACCTTGGATGGCACAGACACCATGGCAGGTATGTTACAGACACTATCCCGACACCAAAGCGCCTTGGCAGTTGTCCTCATTATGAACACCTCATTTCCCTCTCAAAAATGGTCCATGTGCAAATGAGAGACAGGACAGTCCCACATCTAATCCTCACAATGGAGGCCTGGCCATCATCCACCTTCCATAAAGGAGAAAGACAGGTTCTAAGAGGTTGAGGTGCTTGATGAGGGTCACACCGCTAATCAGTGCAGAAGCCACACCTACAGGATAAAATTGGCCCAGCTTGGGGGGGGGGGGTCTGCATTCAGCCACAGTAGATGACTCCCCCCCCCCACCCCCTCATTGGTCTACAGAGAGTAAGATCAGAGAATGTCTCATTTGGATGGCGAAATGACCCAGGAAGATTCTCTGAGGACTTCCCATTCTCATGGGCTCATCTCCAAACACGTCCACCAGTGATACATCTGCAGGAGGTGCAGGTTGCAGGTCTGGCGTGAGTGTCCACAGCAGAGATTGCAATGGAGAACTTGCAGTAAAATTACAGAGAAAATGCACAGGCTGCAGGAGACCACCCCCCAAATTCCATGGGAGGCTGCCTACGTTATTTTTTTTTTATGGGCTCCTCAGGGACGTAAAATGCCGAAAGAACGTTTTTGAAAGAATAAAATTACTCTCTGAGGAAACCCCATGCATGGATACAAAATGCTTATTGTCACATTCAGCAGAATTTCCCCTGAAGGGGTTCAGAACAAGCCTCCCCCAGATGCACCGCTTTGGCAGGTGCATTGTTCTGAGCTGAAGGCAATGAGAGGCCAGAAGACTCAGAAAGACCTGCTTACCTCCTCCTTAGCTGCCTTGGAGAATTTAGACAGAAGGGCTGGTCTGGGAACACAGCTCTCACCACAGAGAATGACAGAGTCTGGGTGAGTGTGGAAGTCTGGGTGAGTGTGGAAGGCTGGGGTAGGGAGAGCTGGGCAGGGGGTCAGCCTGTCTGTTCAGTTTCGTCTCGGTGCCCTACGGGCTCTGCGTGTGTTCACCAAACACCTGCTCTTCCCGTCTTCCCAGGAATTCCCTTCCTCCCGTTTGAAGCCCCAGGCCCCGACCCCCTTCTCCTTAGTCTAGGACAGCCCAGACGCTTCAGCTGCCTGACTCTCTTGGAGCCCCTCACGTCCCTGTACGTATGAAATTAAATTTTTCTCCTGTTAATCTTTCTTATGCCAACTTCATTAATAGACCAGCCAAAAGAACCTAGGAAGGGAAGAAGGGAAAGTGTTTCTGCGCCTGCACTCCCCCACAGGAAATGGACAAAAACAAGTGCCTGTCTGGAATTAAAATTAAAAACTTAATAAAATTTTTAAAAAGAAAAAAAAAACTCAAGGGCTTGCTAAAAGATATGGAATATTCCAGAATTCAGTTCCCATCTCCTGGTGATCTTGTAGAATTGCATGTGAGCCCAGAATGTTGGTTCAGCCACCTTAACGTGCCAGCTTGTCTTTTATAAGAGTCTCCTCGGATTTATCCTAGATATGGAGGTCTCTGCCATGGGCCATCCCCTGAACTCTAAAAGACCAATATGGAAGACACTTAATGAGACATCCAAGCTGGAGTTCAGTCTGGCTAACCAGGGCTACCAGCCCATTCCAGTGTCTGAATGCCCACCTCTGAAGCCAAGACCCGAACAGCATCCTGTGTCCTGTGGTCAGTTCTGAGTTTCAGTGATGGGATCCTATTTCCACACCTAACACAAAGGGGCTGGACACCAAGCAGTGACCTTCCCACACTCAGTTCTGCATGTGGCCCTCTCCATTCTCATCCATAGTATCTTCTGTGATGTGGGGTTACAGACAAGTCCTTAACACTGTAAGGTCCAAAAGAACCCATGCAGTCCTCCAACAAAAGTAGGTAACAATCTCTAGAGCAGACACGCTGGGATGGGATGGGGGAAGCAAAAATCCCAATGGGATGCACAAGAAAGTAAGCGGCTGGCCCGGGAGGGTGGCTCTGCACAGTTCCTTCCCTGCCGTCAAAGACATGTAATCTTTACATGTAAAAAGGAAACCACAGAAAACCTGTAGGTTGATTAAAACCACGTTAGACTGCAGCATTTCCAACAGCAAGGAAGAGTGTGGATATTTAAATAGAAAGCATTACATTAATGCCGATTTCAGTTGTATCCTGCAAATTCATTAAAGCACAGTACTTGTTAGCAAGAAGACCATTCGGTGCAATTCCTCATTGTTTGCATCAAAAGGGAAGAAGTGTGGTTTATGTGTACGTAAGTAAGTATTCTGGTGATCTCCAAGGGATTATCTTCAAGATCACTGGATGAGTTATCTATGTAAAACAACACACTCCTGGGGCAGGAAGGCACAAAAACCACATGCCCTTCTCGGTTCAAATTTTCCACTGAGCCAGATATTATGTGAGCCCACCTGCATCACAGCCCCTACTGCTTTTCTTATGGAGTACCGAATGGTTCTGATGGGTCCGAGGATAGGCAGAGAGACAAAGGAACACACAGACAACTCTCTGGCTGCTGGATGTACACGGGGGCGGCCCCAGTACGAATGGGAGGGAGAAGGACATGGCAGACGTTTGGATTCAAACCCAGTCTGGCTTTTCGCCTTGGAGACCATGCCTTCGACCCCTTCAATGCCTTCGATGAAAAAACAAGAACGAACAAGCCAGTATGAAGTGGGTGTAAGAGGAGTCTAGCCTTCTCCCTGACCCCCTCTGCCTCGAGCAGACAACTGGGTGCCTACTGGGGATCTCACCAAATGAGGGGCCGCTCAGGAAGCTGGAGCATGCCACAAATAGACCCACGCTATGGACATCAGAAAGAGTGGTTAGAAAGAGAAGGGGGACAACCTTCTATGGAGGGAGGAGTTTCAACGGACAGAAGCTAGAAAACTGTGGGCAGGACAGGAGGAATTCTCAGATGGCCAGCAATACCCCTGCCCCCCAGCTGTACACGCTCTGTGTAACCCCCTTCCCTTGAGGGGCAGACAGGACCTGTAAATGTGATGGATGGCATTCCTGTATTAGGAGACTAGTCTGTTGACTCTGAATTCATCCAAAAGGGATATCATCTTGGGTGGGCCTGACGCGATTAGGTGATCCCTTGAAAGATATGGTTTCAGATGGCCTCGAAGAAGCAATAAAGAACTATGACATGAGCTGCCTACAGGGGCCACGTGCCCCGAATCACAGGTGACCTCTAGGAGCCAAAAGTGGGCCAGGACCTACAGCCCACAAGGAAATTGGGGCCTGAGACCCCAACTGCAAGGAAGGGAATTCTGCCAATACCCATTGCATCTGGACAAGGATCCCGATCCTCAGATGACGTGCTGACTTCCCTGAGCACAGGAACAATCTATTCCTGGGCTGGACTCATGACCCACACAGACTGGGGCATAATATATGGGTATTGTTTGCAGCCACTGTTTGTTACGGAAGAAAAGAAAACACATACGATGGGTACAAATGTTTGTATCCTATCTCCAAATATTTACAGATATTCGACTTATGGTGGTGTTATGTCCCAATGAACCCATCATAAGTTGAAAATATCAGAAAGTCAAAAATGCATTTAATACATCTAACCTACAGAACATCACAGCTTAGCCGAGCCTACCGTAAATGTGCTCACACACGTGCATTAGCCTGACATTGGGCACAATCATCTCACAGAGGCCTTTTTTATAATAAAGCGTTGACTACCTCACGCCATCTACTGAATACGGCAAGTGACAAGCAGGTGCTTGTATGGGGATGGAATGGGTGTCAGGGTGCTGGTTCTTGGCTCCCGTGATGCTGGGGCTGACTGGGAGCTGCCCCTGGCCAGCCTCACGAGAGAGGACAGCATTGCATGTCCCTAGTCCAGGAAATGATCCAAATGCACAATGCCAAGTACAGTTTGTACTGAACACAGACTGCTTTAGCACCATAGTCAAATCAGAAGTGGAAAGATCCTAAGTTGAACCACCGTAAGTAGGGGACCATTTCTCTGTATGGAACCGCGGTTCTATGCCATCCACCATGATTAGCACATCCCTGGGCATCCGATAAAGGCCCAGGAGACACTGTCTGGATGGACTGACCTCAGAGCAGAAAGAACACAGGAAAGGTGTGGTGGGCTGGAAAAAAAAAAAAAAAAAGACCCCCAAGGATGTCCACGTCCTAATCCTCAGAACTTGTGACTATCTTACTTTAAGAAACAAAAGAGGGGGACTTTGTAGGTGTGTTTAGGTTAAGGACCCTGAGAATGGGAGAGGATCCTGGCTTACCCAGGCGGGCCCCATGTCAACACAAACGTTCTTATAAAAGGCAGATGATGGGGCAACAGGGTGGCACAGTTGGTTAAACGTCTGGCTCTTGATTTTGGCTCAAATCAGGATTTCATGGTTCATGAGACTGAGCCCTGAGCTGGGCTCTGCGCTGACAGTGTGGAGCCTGCTTGAGGTTCCCTCTCATTCTCTCTCTGCTCCTCTCCTGCTCGTCCTCTCTCTGTTTCTCAAAATAAACACTTAAACCACCAGGTTTGCAGTAATTTCTTACAGAAGCCCTAGAAAGTTAATACAGAAAAGAAGGGGAGAATATAAGGAAGGAGGGAGGCAGGGAGGAAATGAAGAAAAGAAGAAAGGAAGTTAGGGAGGGGGAAGGAGGGCAGGAGGTGAAGATAGCAATTATCTTCACTGCTCAGGAATTTCCAGGGCTAGAAGTATAGGAAATATGTCTGTTGAAAACAACAGTCCTAGGTTGCCTGGGTGGCTCAGTCGGTTAAGCATCTGACTCCTGATTTCGGCTCAGGTCATGATCCCACAGCTCGTGAGTTTGAGTCCCACATCAGGCTCTGTGCTGATGGTGTGGAGTTTGGGATTCTCTGTCTCCCAATCTCTCTGCCCCCCCCCCCACTCTCTTTCTCTCTGTAAACAAACAAACAAACAAACAACAAACTTAAAAAAACTAAAAATCAAAAATCAACAGTCCTTTACCACCGGTCAGCCTGAACATATGGTACAAGACACCTTTCTGCACTCCTGCTTTGTATCTGTCTCTGAATCTATAGTTACTTCAAAGTAAAATTAAAAAAAAAAAGGAAACCATACAACAGAACAAAGAGTAAGTTATGATTTCTGTATATCATCCCTAAGAAATTCTGGAAGGACACACACACACACACACACACACACACAAATTACAGTGCTTAGTACCAGTGATGGGATTAGGGTGTTTTTTCCCAATGCTTCCCTGATTTTAGATTTTTTTAAATATTAAACAAGTCTTGCTTTTATGACTACAAAGAAAACAAAGAGAAACACTTAAAATACAAACGGATGAGGAATGAGGGAAACTCATGACATCATGGAGAGACAAGGCTTAACACCCCCATGTTGTTCATGCCTATTTACACTGTATTCTAAGTTTGGCCCTCCCATCACCACCCATGAAGCAAGTATCTGGCGTTATAGTCATAACAGGAGTGGGCACTTCAAGCTCTGGGTTGGTTCCAACACCATCCAGCTTCCTGTTGTTCTATCAACTTCGAGAGGCCAGGAGACCATTCCCTTTGTGCCCCCCTACAATCCACTCCACTCCTGGGATGGGGTTGAAGTTAGAAAATATTTCTCATGGGGCGCCTGGGTGGCTCGGTCGGTTAAGCGTCCGACTTTGGCTCAGGTCATGATCTCACGGTCCGTGAGTTCGAGCCCCCCGCGTCAGGCTCTGTGCTGACAGCTCAGAGCCTAGAGTCTATTTCAGATTCTGTGTCTCCCTCTCTTTCTGCTCCTCCCCTGTTCATGCTCTGTCTCTGTCTCAAAAATAAATTTAAAAAAGTTAAAAAAAAAAAGAAGAAAATACTTGTCATGCATTGATTTGTGCAAAGCTCATGATGTTTAACAGCTATGTGCAACCTTGGACCTGCCCCAAGTTATCACATAAGTTATTCTTTCCAGCAAGTTAGAGAATAATTCTTCAGTTATGTGCAAGTTCACTTCTGTAGACTGATCCTTCTTTCGTTAAAGCTCCAATTTGGAATAAAATGTTGAAATAGTCTGAGTTCTAAATATCCCTGTCAAACACTACGTCTGTGGTATAGGGTGAAATCTTCAATTAGGGTTTGGTGTTTTCACCTCTATTTCAGAAGGCCTTTTTCTGACATCATTTAAATTAATTTTTTAATTATCGTTTTTTAAATTTTAGATGGGGGAAGGGGCAAAGAAAGAGAGACAGAGAATCTCAAACAGGCTCCCTTCTGTCAGCATAGAGCCCAATGTGGGGCTCGAACTCACAACCCTGGGACCACAACCTGAGCCAAAATCAAGAGTCGGATGTTCAACCAACCGAGCCACCCAGGCGCCCCTCTGACGTCATTTTAAAAAATTAACACACTTAAAATTATTATTTGTGAATTCAAGCAATAGCAAAGCTATAAATTCAGTCCTTCCTCTGCGTGAAAGTTTACAGAGAGAATCTGATTCAGTTGTTGAAGATAATCAGTATTGTGCACCCCTCCCCTTGTCAGTACAGCCTTGCTCCTTGTGCTGTGCACACATCATGCAAACGTTTGAACACACCGTGGATACAACGCACGTGTGCTAAGGGGAGATGAGCACAGTGTGTTAGCTGTTGTCTTCTTGATACAAATGTGGAGTCCTGAGTGATGCAGAAAAATCAGTCAGCACCTCTTAAAAATGTGTTTCCCTTACAAGAGAGAACAGGTGTCATTTTTAAGAAAATTCGTAAGCTCTCAAAATGGATGACAGGAAGAGAGTATCAATTTGCTTGCCAAAGCGAAGCGAATAAATGATTTTCCCTGATAACCACTGGGTCTGTGTGATCTATCAGATAATCAGTAAATTCACCACCCAATTTTTCAGCGAAACTTTGGTTAGCTCTTCCTTCAACTTAGGATGTAGATTTTATTCAACACAGGGGCACCAATGCCTTTTAGTCAATGCTCCTGGACTATGCTATTACTGTCACTAATTATCATTGTGATGGAAAGGAAAAGCTTTAATTATTGATAAATGGGACAAGATCTTTTTACGAAACTATTAGGATCTGGCAGTGGAAACGACCATTCGTATAGGTCAAAAATAACTTTCGGCAGTGTCCTATGGTGCAACATACACCACAGACAAAAATTAGTAAACGTCAACTCTGGAGCCAGAGTAAACTGGTTACTGCATCAGCAATAAAACGTCTCCTGTGTGGTTCTCAGGAAATTTCCTAACCGTTCTGGGTCTCAACTTTCTCACTGTCCAAGAGGGATACGGATATTGCTATTCTATAGACAGGATTATAGCAAATGAGAATTTTAAGCCTAAAACTTAAAAGGTTTTAAATTTAATTTTAAACATTAAGTTTTTAAAAATGCAGATGCATCGTAATCAGTGGCTTCTAAATACCACTTAAAAATCCAAAAAGGAAATGTTAATCGTCTACTAACCCAGTTGGACATAAGCAGTCAGAAAGAAGAGACTGGTTTTGGAGAGTGGCAAGCAGACATGGGAAGGATCGCTGAGAAAGGAACCAGGAGAGAGTGAAAACAGGGTGTGCACAGAGGGGCACGCCATCCTGAAATGAGGTCCACATGGCCAGGGACCTCTCCTGAGGGTCCCAACTGTCTGCAAGACAGGATTCCTCTCTGCAGAAAGCGGACGTTCCCAGATAACAGCTGCAGGTCACAGACGGAAAGGCCAGCTATCTGACAGGCGAGACCCAGAGTGAGTGTTCCCATTGGCACAATTTGCACAGATTCCACTCAGCTTTGCAGAACCTCCCTCTTCGCTATAAACAGGAGCAAAGGACCAGAATCCATTTGAAAGGAGTCCTTACCATGAAGGTCAGAAACAAAACCACCCAAACCAAAATCTTTCAATCATCCAGCAATCAATCAGTAGATAAACAAAAGGTGCTTTGGAAAAAGTACATTTAGAGAAGAAAACAGAAGTTTTGGAAAGGTAGCACCTGATCGATGATGAAATAATTCAGCTGGGTACAAGAATTGTAGAGCATCTCAAAGGAAAGTGGAATAAAGAGCAAGGTGGCTGAGAACAGCAGAGAAAATATGAAACAAGAATGTCATAAGCAGGCATCAAAGCAGAGGAAAAAAGAAAGAAAAAACATGCAGGGGCGGTGTGTGTAAATTCCAAAGCAGTAACACAAGACAGTTTCAGAAGTCAGGGATGTGAATGTCCATACTGAACAGAAGACAGTGTGTCCAGAGCCGTGACTGAAAACAGACCCGGGGGAAAAGCCCATGATCACTGAATCCTAGGGCACTGAGGGCAGAGGAAAGACCGTAAGTGCATGCGGAGGGGGGGACGGGTTACATCAAAAACATAACACGCAGTGTGGCTTTGCTGTTCCAACAGCCACACTGAAGAAGACAAAATCCCCAAACTCGCAGAATCCAAAGGCAAAACAATTTGCCACCTGGAGCTCCACGGCAGCCTCCAGGTGTGGGGGCCCAGGAACAGAGCCCGTGCACACGTCCTGCGCCAAGTGTTTGCAACTTGAGATCCACTATTTGGTCTAGGGAGAGAGCATTCACGCCCAATTGCCTGCATTTGTGGTTGTTACGCTCTCTTCACTGGCGTCCCCAAACGAGAGTGGATACGAGTGTCACAGTTATCTTGGGGGAACAAGTCAAACATGATTAATAATAATTGCAATAATTAAATCCCCATCTCTTCCCTTTTTTACCGTGAAATGTGGATGTTGGCGCTTAGGCAGCAAAAACCACTCTTTACTTCTCATGTAATTCAACTGGATGGGCGCTATGTCTCTGAGCACAAAATTTACCCTTCTTCACTAGGCTGCAGGGTCACGTACTTGCTCAAGACTCTGTCTTATGAGACCCAGCAGCATTCATGTGATTTTTCTAGCCCCATTTATTTCTTTTTCCTGTTTCCATGAGGACTGGGCACCTGGCAAGTCTAAGCCCACTCCCGTTACCTACAAAAACAGGCTCCAGACACGGTCTGGGAGAAGAATCTAGGGTGGAAAAGAGTGTGTGTGGCCACAAAGTAGCTCAAAGGAAATAGGTCATTATTACCCATCATGTCAGAATGGAGAAGGATGTGATAAGGAATTGGCTGAGAAAAAAGCGGGCTGGAAGACAGGAGGGGACAGAGTAACAATCATCACCCTAACTGAAAAATGTCACATGACGAACAAGAAATCAACTATAAGTTAATAGAAACATGAAAAGCATCTAATCTCATCAGGAATCAAAAATTAAAATTAACAGGCAAGGAAAATGCTCCTTTTGATCTACCAATTTGGCAAATATTGGGATGTGATGACACTGTGCCTTGACAACAGGAAGCGTAATGGGGACCCTTGCTCACTGGTTGCGGAAATGCAGACTCAGACAGACTTTCGGGAACATATCTGACAATGGAGATCAAGCATCTCAATGGCGTCACATTCTTTGAATCAGCACTTCTGTTTCTACAAATTTCTCTTATGAAAATACTGAGGGAGGCACGCATGCCATTCAAGAACACATTCCTATCAACCTCAGAAATGTGTGAAGGTACAAGCATGGGGGGAAGACAAATAAGTGACACAATAAAACATTACGCAGCCCTTAAAATTCTTGAGTTTTGAAGAATATCTTGTCACGAAAGAAAACTTTACAGTGTAACATTAGGGTGGAAAAGGCAGAGCTTGACATTAAACAAAGGCAGCATGATCACAAATTTTTAAAAAATGTTTATTTATTAATGTTGAGAGAGAGTGTGCACGAGCAGGAGAGGGGCAGAGAGAGACAGAGTGGGAGAGAGAGAATCTTAAGCAGGCTCCATGCTGTCAGTACAGAGTCTGGTGTTGGGCTCAAACTCACCAACTGTGAGATCGTGACCTGAACCGAAATCAAGAGTCAGACACTCAACTGACTGAGCCACCCAGGCGCCCCATGGCAGCATGATCACAATTAAAAAAACAAAACAAACAACTATTCATATTACTACATGGATACGTATGGTTTATGCATGTATTTACTTGTAGAGAAAAATGATAAAACTTCATTTATAATCAGTTTTGAGTGAGTGGGACCAAGCAGGGGTTTTTAGATAATTTTTAAATGTATTCTTGTGTTTATCAAAGCGTTCTACTTATTTTTATAATCAGAAAAAAAAAAAAAAAAGTCCACAGAGTGCAACTCAATCATACTGGCTTTGTGCCGATGGATATAATGTCACAATTAAATTTATAAAACACCTCAAATATGATAATTTGCACTAATGGGAGTAAAAAGACAATGAATCTATGCTTCCAGTAAGCCTGAAGAGACCCTAATTGAGACAACCTCAATGTGATGAGCTCTGATTTTTAAATCATGACGTTCTAAGGCTGTGCAGCTGGCCCTTGTCAGGCAAGATTCTCTTTTTAGAGAAATCTTTTTAAGTGCTTATTCTTTCCACACAAGCACATGGTAAATGCTTAATACACACTCACTGCAGAGAATTGAATTAACACAGATTTCGCATCTCTGGAGTTTTTCCCTTGTGGAAGAAAGTTCTGTTTGCAACAGCACCGCGTCTGAAATGCTGAAGGTCTAAAACCACAGGTCTAATATGCTTGTATCTGGCATAGCTTTGCAACCTTCGCCTGTCTTTGTCACCATCTTTTGGGTATGTGTTGCTGGGAAGAAAGAAAACCACCACCAAAGTGTCTAATGATGAGAGAGAGAGAGAGAGAGAGAGAGAGAGAGAAAAGGCACAGTGACTGTTTCATATTGAAGACACTGTGAGTTTGCAACCTGTGAAGCAACAGTCAGGACTCCACAGAACACCACAAGCCCGGAGCCTGGAGGCCTCACGTTCAGTCTCCAAACTCTTGTCTGCTCTCTTATTATGGCTGGTTCCATGGCCCCGCAGCCCATATGGCAGGATGAATAGCATCCACGTCAGTGTCCCAAGATAAGTGCACCAAACCTCCAGGACAGCTCCCTTAAGCTGGGGGGACCCCCACACCCCCGCAAACCACAAGGACCAGCAACTCGTGGGTAGATCACTACCGAGAAAAACGCATCCTCCCGCAGCACATCCAGAATGGACACAAGGATGGAATGTGACATCCATCCTTCCCAGGACGTGAAGAGGCTGATGCCTTCAGTCTGCAGCTATAAACAATGACTCAGTGAACCTTAACTCTGCCCGAAAATGTCTCCGTATGTGTGTATGAGAGAGAGAAAGAGAGAGAGAGAGAGAGAGAGAAAGAGAGAGAGAGAGAGAGAGGCTAAGTAGAAGACAAAACAGGTTTGGGTTTCTATGTTCAGAACATTCTTAAATTAGGAGTATCTTTGTTGTTGACTCAGAGCACTTCACCGCAAATGCGTCCCTTCTAGAACATTCTGAACACGGAAACCACAAAGGAGCGGCAGCAGAAATGGGGGTGCTAGGGGGAAAAGGAGCAAAGTGGTTGAGATGATGGAAGGCTAAGAGGTGCGGAGCTGCAGGTGTGTGCAGGTAACGGGCTGCAGACTCTTCTAGAACTTTTGTTCTTGGTGTGGGTCCATGGAAGCTCACACTACCAGACTCGGCACCAGGGAAATGCGCTCGCCAGGATGCTATGGATCCATTCTCGTTCTTGGAGAGTCATTGCCATCATTACGTAAAAACAAACAAACAAACAAAAACAAGTTTACCCCCCTTCCTCTCTCTCCCCATCTTTTCCCACCATTTTCCATGTTGGACCCAACAAACATCCAGAGACAGGAGGAGAAAGAAGGGAAGTCTGTTAATAACAGCAGTGAGACATGGATGGCCGACACGTTGCTTTTCTATACCACACATGCCATAAGATAACTCAAGATTTGAGAGTCTAGACTCACTGCATACAACTTGGACATTTCCTGCAAGTCTGGCAAAAAATTCTCTTGAGGGAGTTACCTCACGGCTCCTTCATGCTTTCCAATGTTATGAAAGAACGCTGATGAGAAAAAAACTGTTACTGAAATAATATTTTCAAATTAGTAACAAGAAAACAAGCCCTTGGAGACTAATCCACAGTTTTTGACCCTCCTAATGAAGATGACCCAGAATAATATTTGAAAGATCATTAGTATTCAAAAAAAAAAAAAAAAAAAGAAAGAAAAAAGAAAATTGAAGTTCACAAAGTTCTCTGATACTGGAAATGTGAACTCCATCTGAACAGGAAATCAAAATTGCTTTTAGTTATCGCTATGATGTTCAGCATTATTAAACATGCTTAACACACTTATCTTTACACTTGGATGGTAAGGTCATAAGCTAAGGACCTTAGGAGGAAATTTTCCATTTCTAGTAAAGCCAAATGTCCTTCCGAGGCAAATTTATTCTGCAGATGAGGTTTCCTACCCTCAGAATAACTAGTTTGACGCCTGTCTTACAAAACAAAGAACATAACTAATCAAGGAGATGACATCTGACCCACTCTTGGGAGTATACATTAACCATGCACCTGATCAAACCCTACCCTGAATATTAGATATTGAAATAAATAAACGTGACAGACAACTAAACCCAACCGGCTCCCCATTCATCCAGTACGAAACGTTACATAATTAAACACATTCAGCAAATCCCCCCAGAGTCTGGAAACAGACTGCAAAAATCTAAGGACTCCCACAGACTGACGTGTGGTTATAAAAAGGTAGAATTCAAAGACAGAATGCACATGTGAAGTTACAAAAGACAGATATTAGGAAACCATGATATTCGAGGGCAAATTTCCATTCTGCTGTCATATTCCGAGTTTATCTTGTTTTAATTTATTAATGTTTATTCATCTTTCAGAGAGAGCACAAGCAGAGAAGGGGCAGAGAGAGGGGGACAGAGGATCATGAGAAGGCTCTGTGCTGACAGCAGTAAGCCTGATGTGGGGCCACAACTCAGGAACCATGAGACCATGATCTGATCCACAGCGAGACGTTCAACCAACTGAGCCATCCAGGCACCACTCAGAGTTGATTTTACTAAACCAATGGATATAAAGTCATATAGGAGTACAGTACAGATTTAATGAAAAGATCTCAAGTGAAACAGTATAGGTAGAAATAGTATTACACAGACCGCTCGTCATTGACCGATTATTGTTTTAAAATTAGAGGGCTGTGCCTCTCCATTATAAAATCAATCTAATTATAAGCACTTTATTACTGTCTTTCAACATTTTATACGGACAGATGACAAAGAATGTGAAACTGAGGTATGGATTACTTCCTGACTTCAAATAATATCGTATTTCATACTTGAAACTGTATTGTAGTCGACTTTCTACGGAAGTCACTCCGAAAGTGGAGAGTTTAATAGCTTTTTATTATTTTTTTAGTGTTTATTTATTTTTAAAAAAAAATTTTTTTTTTTCAACGTTTTTTATTTATTTTGGGGACAGAGAGAGACAGAGCATGAACGGGGGAGGGGCAGAGAGAGAGGGAGACACAGAATCGGAAACAGGCTCCAGGCTCCGGGCCCTCAGCCCAGAGCCCGACGCGGGGCTGGAACTCACGGACCGCGAGATCGTGACCTGGCTGAAGTCGGACGCTTAACCGACTGCGCCACCCAGGCGCCCCAGTGTTTATTTATTTTTGAGAGAGAGAGAGTGAGCACGCACACGTGGGGCAGGGACAGAGAGAAAGGGAGACACAGAATCCAAAGCAGGCTCCAGGCTCTGAGCTGTGAGCACAGAACCCAACAGGGGGCTTGAACCCACAAACCATGAGATCATGGTCTGAGCCAAAGTCCAGCATTTAACCAACTGACCACCCAAGCGCCCCAGGAACTTTTCAAAGGCAAAGAAGACCATCACAACAGAACACCCCACATGCAGTGTAGATGAAGTGACTGCCACACTTCCTCACTGTCGTCAGCTACACAATGAAAGCACATGGGGTGCAACATGGCAGAAAATTCAGGGACCTTAATTTAAAATTTTGCCTCAAGAAAAAAGGCTACATGCTTCCTCCAGGAGTGATATGCGTTCACTCCTCTAAGGGATCCTGCCTAGGTTCGTAGGATATCATCTTTAACAGGTGTTAGCCTCTGTCATATTTGGCAAAGAGGAAGCTTGAACCGCCCCAGACCCAGTTAAAGACTCTTTTCTCCATTGGGGTAAGTTAGAGGCCAAACTGTATCGGAAAGGTGATGATTTTTTTGTTTTGTTTTGTTTTTTTTTGCAAGTAACCTTATTTGACTGAAATCCAAGGAACATAATTTAAAATGGATATGACATCAGAACTATCTTTTTTTTTTCTTTTTTAAAAAAGTTTATGTATTTGAGAGGGGGAGAGAGAGAGAGAGTGAGCTGGTGAGGGGCAGAGAGAGAGGGAGAGAGAGAATCCCGAGCAGGCTCCACACTGTCAGCACAGAGCCCAACGTGGGGTTGAACCCACAAACCGTGAGAGGATGACCTGAGCTAAAATCAAGAGTCAGATGCTCGACCACCTGAGCCACCCAGTCGTCCCAGAACCATCTTTTTTCACTCATGTCTTCAACAAGTAGTTATTTCCTAAACAGCAACAAGGCAGCCTGCAGCATCAACAACACGGCAGGGAGCATCGTGGGTTTCCTGCCCTCGGAGACCCTGCGATGTGTCTGCGGAGACAGACGTGACTCAAAGCATCGAGACCGTGCCATTGATCCCATCCGAGAGGGACTACTGCTCCACATGGGGCACGAGTGTCTGGAGTGGGGAGGGGGGACGTCACGTAGCTAGAGGGCCACCGCCAGAAGTTTGTTGGTCCGGGGGGGTGGGGGTGGGGTTGACCTTAGGAGGAAGAAACAAGCGCCTGACTCGAGAGCACTTTATAATGCAACGTGTCTGCAGAGCGCAGAGAGAGCAAGCGGGTGGAAGGGGCAGATCCCTGGGGAAGGCAAGGTCGGTAGGAGTCCCATCACGGACACCCTCCCTCCCAGCCCTGGTTCCAGAACCCTGTCCGCCCTGAGCCACTGGAGAGCTCCAACAGGGTCAGAGGCAGCATCACGTCTCGGTGTTGAGAAGGCACCTCTGACTGCTGATGGTGCACACAGACCATCAGGAGGCCGGCGTGATACACACGTGTGAGGGGGGATGGCTCGGCCCGACGTGTGGATGGACAGACAAGGGTCACCTCAGAAGCAATGCACAGAGATTGCTGATCTATTAGCATGAGAAGATTCTGCGTCTAAATGTCACGTCCTCCAAACTAATGCATGTGGCCCTGGTGTTGTGCTCACTCCCCGTGGCCAGACAGTAATGCTAATGGAACTGTGCCTAAGACACAGCTGAGGCCACGGATGGACCCACCTCGTCTTTTTTTTTAAGTGTATTTATTTATTTTGAGGTGGGGGGGGTGGAGGGGGAGCCACAGAGAGTGGGGGGACCAAGGATCTGAAGCAGGTTCTGTGCTGACAGCAGAAAGCCCGATGTGGGGTTCGAACTCACGAACCACGAGATCATGACCTACACCGAAGTCTGATGCGTAACCGACCAAGCCACCCAGGAGGCCACCGGAGGAGCCACCCGAGACCCATGTCGTATTTATGTAAATTATCACACATTTCTCGGCATCAGAGGTCCTCGGTTATAACACAGCACAGGAAGAGAAATCAGCACTTACCACTGTTGTGAGTCAAAGCATCTTCTGTCCATAAGAAAGTCCAACACATGTGGGGGCGCCTGGGTGGCTCAGTCAGTCGACCGTGCGACTTCGGCTCAGGTCGTGATCTCACAGTTTGTGGGTTCCAGCCCTGTGTGGGGCTGTGTGCTGAGTGCTCAGAGCCTGGAGCCTGCTTCGGATTCTGTGTCTCCCTCTCTCTCTGCTCACGCTCTGTCTCTCTCTCAAAAATAAATGAACATTAAACAAAACAAGTCCAACATATGTGAAAGTCAGTGTTGCTTTGCAGGAAGTGAGTAGAATCAAGTTGGACCACTCCCCCCAGGCTTGGAGAAGGTTCTGGGTCACAGCCTGAGGAGCCCTGACAGTTCCAACGGGAACGGTGTGCCCAGCACTGCATATGGGCTCTCACGTTTGACGTGTTTTCACTAGAATGGATGTAATGATTGCAACTTGAGTATTTGGCTGGAGACTGTCTGTAGATGTGTTCTAAAACTGGAGTGTTTTATTCCTCAGGTATTATGACATGTGCTTTTTAAAAATGTACGATAAAGTTTTGGCTCTAAATTCTGAAGCCAGACTGTGCTTACCAACAAGGAGCTGGATGGGCTCTGACCGTCCTGCTCTGGCGAAAGATGTACAGACCCTCAGCACCTGCCTAAACTCTGCCTCGGCAGACCATGCACCCACAAAGGCAGAACTGGAGGTATAAAGCGGACCAGTATGCATACACATCCTGAGCCAACTTCTGGGACGGAATGCACTAGCGATCAAGCTCCATGTGGATCCTGTCTGGGAAAAGGGGCGGGGCCCAGGAAGTTTGCAAGGTGGCACAAGAATTACCAAAGAGGGGCGCCTGGGGACTCAGTCTGGTGAGCATCCAACTTCAGCTCAGGTCATGATCTTGAGGTCCATGAGTTCGAGCCCCATGTCGGGCTCCCTGCTGACAGCTCAGAGCCTGGAGCCTGCTACGGATTCCGTGTCTCCCTCTCTCTCTGCCCCTCCCCCATTCTCACTCTGTCTCTGTGTCTCAAAAATACATAAACACTGGGGCACCTGGGTGGCAAGGTCACTTGAGCATCCGACTTCAGCTCAAGTCATGGTCTCACAGTTTGTGGGTTTGAGCCCCGCATCAGGGTTCACGCTGACAGCTCAGACCCTGCTTGAGATTCTCTCTCTCCCTCTGTCTCTTCCACTCTGTTTTCTCTCTCTCTCTCTCTCAAAATAAATTTTAAAAAACTTAAAAAACAAACTGGTCCTGTACAAAATTTTAAACACACCATCAGTGGAACCAAAATATCTCCAACAGGAGAAGGAAAATAAAACTTTATAACCTGTTTTCCCCCAAAGTCACTTTTGAAAACTTCCAAACTCACAGAACAGTCGAAAGCACACACACAAAGTTTAAAGCATGCACACGAATGCACGTATCCTACTTCACTTAGGTTTGCTGTCCCTATTTTGCCACAGCTGCTTGCTTTCTGTCTCTGTGTACCCGTGCGTGTACACACACACATACGTATGTGTATTTTTGTTCTACACCAGAAAATTAAGAAAGGATAAGAAATGTACTTGTATTCATCTCATGATGTTTCAAAGCAAGCTGCACAGAGGATAACTCTTGACCCTCTAGGAAGTTCCACGTGGGTGTCTCAGAATAAGGACACCTCCTCCATAAACACAACACCACAAGAACAACTGTGCGGACTAACACTGAGTCAATCAACTCACCGCCCAGACAGCCCCCAAATAATTGTACCACCTGCTTCTTCTTTCCCCCGTCCAGGACCCTCTCCACATTCAGGTACTGTCATCGTGTTTCTTCATCTTTTTATTATTTTTCTTTTTGAAAGTTTATTTATTTAGACAGAGAGCAAGTGCATGTGCTCGTGTCCATGAGTGGAGGAGAAGCAGAGAGAGACCGGAAGAGAGAGAGAATCCCAAGCAGGCTCTACACTGTCAGCACAGGGCTTGACACGGGTCTCGAGCGCCCGAACCGTGAGATCATGACCTGAGCCGAAATCAAGAGTCAGACGCTTCACTGACTGAGCCACCCAGGTGCCCCTCTTCATCTTCTTAAATCTGGAACTGTCCCTGACCTTTCTGTGCTTCCCATGACACTGATTATTTTGGAAGAATCCAGGTCAATTGTCCTTGACAACGTGCTACATTCTGTATTTGTCTGCTCGTTTCCTTGTGAACGGATTCCAGTTGAAAGCTTTTGGTAGGGACATTACACGGGTTATTTTCTGTTCTCGCTGCCTGCTATCAGGAGGAACGTGACACCAAAGTGCCCCGCTATCCATGATCCCTTGGTCAACGGTACAATCTCCAGATTGCTTTGTGTTCTCTCACAATGTGTCTGATAATGAACCTTCCCTCATTCATTATCTCTGAGACACAAAACACAATCAACATAATTTTTGGGGGGGTTGGGATTATCTTGACCCCAAAATGTGCTTGTTATCATGGGTGTTTGCTGCCACAAAATATCCTAAGGATTTACAATCCCCTTGAAAAATGCGTTCGTTATCATCAAAGGATTAAAAAAAATTACTATCCTAGTATATATTTAAACAGAATAAATCAAGAGATTGCTGGCAGTTCTTGTCAAGTAACAAGATGTGTCATAAAAAGGAAATTTTTTCAGTTTCATAGGCAAACTTTATTTTACTTTCAGTCAGCCTTTTTTTTGGAGGAGAAAACGGAGGAATATCTTATATAAAAGTATTTTCTTGATTATCACCAATCCACTTAGGGAGAGGGGAAAAGTTTAATATGCTGTACTCAAGAACCCTGAATTTAAATTGTGAAGTACATTAAAATACCCCATGAGGATGGCTTTATGTTGGTAAGACATAATGGATATTGTTATTAGGTATTTAGGAACAGATATTTTAGCCCCCACTGAAAGACTCCCACTTTACATCAGAACATTAAGGAAGAATAATGAATGCCATATTAGTTTATCATGAATTAATCATGAGCCTTTTCAGCTGCATACTTTTCATTAGCTTACTGAGTCTGTCAATTTTTTCTGAGCTCTTGTTGCTGGGTCCAAAGAATGTCAATGTCCCCTCTAGACTAAAATGACAAAAAAAAAAAAAAAAGTACTCAAAGTATTTCCCTGCAAAACATTCAGTTAGTTTCTAGGGGAATAAAAATAAAACTCTACTTAGCAGGTGCTTAAGGCTTTGAAAGCTATGTCAGAACTCCAAGCCAGCTCCTGCATTAACAATAAGTTTAGAAAATAAATTATTCTTTAAAACCCCCGAAAAGTCTGTGTCTGAACTGGAGAGAAGGAACAAACGAGCCTTTTAAGGAACAAATTACAGAAACCACAATAGAAAATAACTCTGTTAAGCTGCTAAGCATTAAGCACGAATATAAGCCAAGGATTTAAGCCTCCATGGACGTTTCCTGTGGTAGGAGAATCGTCTGCTCTGCGGTTTCAATTTAATAGAGAAAAAAAAAAAATCCTAAAACGTCTTTCTCTTTTTGTTCTCTTTAATTCTTATTCTACCGCAGATCCCTCAGAGTAAAAGACCGCTGAACATTCCACGAAGGAAGAAGAGAAGATGAAGCTGAAATGTCTTGCTGTACCGAACAAGCAGGGATTGTCCAGTTCTGCAGTGCTGATGCTCAGGGCTGGGTCTGAGTCCGCGGGGGTGTTGTCCTATGTGCTGTCAGCAGAACCTCTGACTTCCACCCACCAGATCCCAACAGCAAAGCTCCTCCAGAGTTACGACACCAAGAATGCCTCCAGATGTGTCGGATTGCCACCCCCGGGGGCAAAACCGGTCCACTGGAGAACTGCCTGCCTGTCATCAGCAATGCAATGGTCCAAACTGGAGTTCTGGAGATCTATTCAGGGCCTACTTGTGGGGAAGTAGGTTCTACTTACATAAATGGGTTAGAGAACAGCTTAGGGCAGAAAGCCGCCACCACGGGGCGAAAGTGCCCGAGGTGAGCTAGCAAGATATTGGACTGGGATCTAAAGTAACTTGTTGTATCACCTGCAGGAAATTACTTTCCCTCCGGTGCCAATATCCTTTGATCACAAACACCACTTGCCCACCCTACCTCCCCACCCCCACCCAGACTGTTTGCTAATATCTTGTGAGCTCAATCAATCCAGAGATGAAACCCGTTTGGGGCTCTTATCTCCTCCTGGACATTAGCTTCTGTCATATTCAATTCTGCGTCCGCCCTCTTCCTGGACAAGAGAGAACTCCAGACTCATAGTCGGCAACACCTCCCACCTTGGCTGGCAGCGTCATCCCAGTATTCACCATAGCTGTACCCCCCAAAACATCATCCTTCACTCTTCAGTCACCCTAGGAACCTGTCCTTGGCACCCCCATTTTACAAGAGGAGACCTGGGCACAGAGTCCTTAATCAGCTTCCTGAGAGAGCTGGGATCCGAATCCCAGGGACCTCTGACCCCACGACTCAGTTCCATCTTTGGGGGCCTTCCCACACCAATGTGAACCCGTATCTTCTTGGAAAGCATCTCCGTGCAGACTTCTCTGAGCCTGCTGCTACGGGGGACAAGGATGGGCTCTGATTGCCTCCCAGTGCCTATCTTGACATCATCATGGCAGAGTGTCATCAAGCTACACCCTCCGTGAGGTGCTCTTCCCTTCCCCCCTCCTCCTTCCCCTCCATCACGGGTATTTCTCCTATCAGTGCACACTGCCCTCTTTGGCGGTACCGCTTTTCTCCAAGAAAGCACGTGTGACCCCCGGATGCCGCCCTTTGGCAAATGTGACCTCTCGTGGGATAAGTCCCTTCTTCTTTTTTTTTTTTTTTTTAATTTTTTAGCGTTTATTTATTTTTGAGACAGAGACAGAGCATGAACAGGGGAGGGTCAGAGAGAGAGGGAGACACAGAATCCGAAACAGGCTCCAGGCTCTGAGCTGTCAGCACAGAGCCCGACGTGGGGCTCGAACTCACGGACCGCGAGATCATGACCTGAGCTGAAGTCGGACGCTTAGCCGACTGAGCCACCCAGGCGCCCCCAAGTCCCTTCTGAACAAAAGGGCCAGGTGTGCTCCACATTCCTGTTGCCCCCGGCATGTCAGACCCTCCACAACACCATTTTAAAGTCACCAGGTACTCAGGTATGATTTACCAATGCTCAGGGCGAGGCAAGCACTTTGTGAACAGGCAGTGATCCATTCGGAAGGAAGGGACGTATGCGGGCACCTCTTATACTCACCCTGTAGCAACGGAAGACCGTCTTGGGTAGTTGTCCTCAAGGATCTGAGCTTCCTGACAGCATCATGTGCGGGCACACTGATGTGAGGGGCCCTCAGCAGACACGGATGAGGGGCACCAGGCTCATCCTGTGAATTCATTCAGAGGAAGAAGAGTCAGACACTGAATGAGCACATGGTGAAAAACTGCAGGGGAACATGCTCTTTCCTGCAGGGAGGATCTCCCTTCCCACACGTTTCTTCTTTCCACTCTCTGCCCAAACTCTGGTTAGCTATACGTCACAGCTGACTAGCCACCACCTCAGAGAAGCCCCCCCCTGATTACCAATACAAAGCAAATAGATCCCTCCATGGTTCACTGTCATAGTATCTTGTTTCCCTTGAAGATCATTTATCACTATTTCCAATAACTTATATATGTGGTTTCTTTTTATTTGGTATCTGTCCGTCCCACAGCCTCTAAGGATCAAGACAGCAGAGGCCATTCATGTGCCGTAGTAAGCTGTCAATAAATATTTTCCAAATAGCACTTGGATTGCAAACTGCAGCTCGCAGGACTGTCCCCCACCTGTTTTTATAGTGAAACAAGAATGTTATTCACATTCTTAAATGGTTGAGAAAAGAATGTTTTGCACAACGTGAAGAGTATATTAAATTGACATTTCAGAGTCCACAACGAAAGGATATTAGAACACAGACACATGCATTCGCTTCCTTATAATCTGTGGCTGCTTCTGTGCTATGGCACAGAGTTTAGTAGCTGCACAAGAGATTGTCTGGCCTGCGATGCTGAAAATGTTCACTATCAGGCCTCGGTAGGAAAAGTTTTTCAACTTCTGGTATAGAATCCTACACTCTATGAAGATGACTTTGAATCTACTGAAGAACATACTTATTTTTTTGAGTTGAGGACATTTAGACAAAAACTACCATATGCCTTAAAACAATTCATGTATAAGTCTATCGTTCATGCTGTAAAATATGAAGTATCATCCCACTTGATACGTCATATGCATAAGAGATCACCACATTGGAGAAAAACCACTATTCTATAGATCTTCACACATATAGATCTTGCTTCACTGAAGTTAAGCCTCCAACAACAATTTTTCAGGTTCAATCAGTGTCCCAGAAATGTTATTTTTTTCCCCCCGAGATGGCATTTGAAACTGTAATCAATCTTCCTGCATCTTCCGGCATGGCATTTCATGTTGGATTCTTGTGGAAATGGGATGCTGTGCTGTCAACATTGATCCTTAACCTCCCACTGCTGGGATGACAGAACCACCACGCAGGGCCATCTCTTCCTCCGACTCTCCATGACATTATTTGGCGAGACAAAGATCATATGGATATGGATTTGAACAACTGGGTGACCCACCCCCCCCCCCACCCCTTGTGAAACAGGGAAGACGCAAGTCGGTGTTTTCCTTTCGGTTGCCCACCCCTTTTATTTACAGAAAATAGATGCTGAGACATCAGCACGGAAACCCTTTGACCCGTGTTTGATACTTTGTGCCTGCTATCCTCGGTGACTAATGAAGAAGAAGAAACACGTCAAAGGAGATTAAGTCACAATGCCTCTCACAGTGGTATTGCCACAAGAAACCCTACCTGCAGAAGGAAAACAGCACAGGAGAACCTAAAAGCCCATGGTCAGAGGACATTTCTCAAAACAGCAGTGGAGTTGTTCTTAGCCAGGAGTGATTTCAGCCCACAGGGGTCATTAGGCAGTATCTGGAGACATTTCCGGTTCTCATGATTGGGTGGGTTCTACTAGCATCTAGTGGGTAGAGTCCAGAGACGCTGTTAAATATCCTACAATGTGCAATACAGCCCCTACCACAGAGAATCATCCACCCAGCCCTCCACCACAAAGGATGAGATGATCTCAAGTGTCGAAGTTTAGAAACTGGAGGGCACTGGTCCAATAATCACTGAAGGGGTGTGATCACAAAGACAGGAAAATAAGGGACGTAGTTTGCTCCAACAATTATACACAGCAACAACATATGTACCAGTGATGGTTCCGCTATTACTCTGAAAAGTTATATGAACGTAAGTCTCTTGAGACACCACTATAATCCGAGTTCTAGTCACAGAACAAGAAGATTTAAGAGCAAGAGGTTACGGGTGCTGTATTATTGTGAACCTGTACGCTGACGAGTTGGTGGCTTCACAAATCATGATGCTTCATTACCCCTTCCTGTCTCTGTTTACCTACAATCGCCGTAACTGTCATTTACTTGGTCATCTGTCCATCACTCTCCTGCCCCTCCCCATTCAGTTGTATAAGACTGTGAACCACAACAGGGATCTCAGGATGGAATCAACGTCCACCATCCCTCTCCCTTGATTCTGAGATACAAGCCCTGGAAACCACAAAATTTTTGTAAACTTCTTATTGTATTTGGCAGCAGAAGCCAATGTGAACTGACTCGAGGCATCAGGTGGTATGTTAACCTGCCAGCCTCTGATACTGGCTAGTCCCAGGCAGCTCTGTGGTGACATCAGGCTTAACTGCACTGGGAAAACATCAACAAGAGCTCAAGACACCCTGTGAGTAGCAGTGAGAGGAAGGAGAAAAAACATTTGTCACCAGCAGTAGCCTAGAAGTGTGGTTATTAAAGAAGTCTGGTTGTGCCATGCCTCAGAAGGAGATGGCATGGGAAGACGGTAAAGAAATGGAAAGGCAGGTTGTGGAAATCTGGCTGATTGCTTTGCCAAAGGCTGATCAATCCTCCCAGTCTGTCCGGGACTGAGGAGTTCCAGTGTTCAGACTGAGACAGCCCTGGGCAAATGTGCATGAGCTGACAACCCTACCTGCTTGTATAGGCTAGCAGAAGATTCTGTAGAGTAGTAAACACCGAAAGCCAAGTGTGAATACCGAGAAAGTTGACTGGAAGACTTCAAGAAGCTATTGGAAATCCATAGTGAAAACCATCTTCTGAACATATAGGAGCAGAAGGTGGTGTTGAGGAATTGGTAAAGAGAAGAGCATTGGCGGATGCCATAGCATGGGCTCTGACATCAAGTGAGGACACAGGTTACCCTTCCCACCAGCTGCTGGTTGTGTCGATAACTGATGGCGCTCAGCTGAATGTGTCTTTGGGAATTGCTCTCAGCCAGAGACAGTGGCCTTTCCTAAGGCGATGCCATCCCCCCATCCCCCGAGATTCCCATGGCTGGGTCCCAAAGGTGTGCCCTCCTTGATGCAAAGTGAGACAACTCTGAGAGCCACACCAGCTCCAGAGCTCCCTCCCAAACGGGATGAGGTCTTGTTGCGAGGGTATGACAACCCAACTTCTCCCTCTGCCTCACCATCCTCATAAGTGTGGATCCTAAGAACTCCGCCACCCCCAAAACCCACCTTGTCCCAGAACCATTTCCTGGGACTCAACATAAGACAAGAGCTGATAAGACCATTAGTCCTGAATACATGTACAATATGATGAAATAGCCCCATATTCCCACTAAGCTATAATCCTAGGCAAACCCTCAAAAACCATGGGAGAGAGGACTTCAGTCTCAGCCTGATGGTCCCAAGGCGTGTCAATTCTTCAGGCAAAAGCAAGGTAAGAGTGGTCATTGATCAGAAAAATCAACAGCCGAGGTGCTTAAGAAAACAATCCCATTTACAAATGCACTAAAAATAATAAAAGATTTAGGAATTAAACAAGGAGATGAAAGGCTTGTACTCCAAAAACTATACAGTATTAATGAAAGAAACTGAAGATGAAACAAACAGATGGAAAGATATTCCACACTCATGGACTGGAAGAACAAATACTGTTAAAATGTCTATACTACCCAAAGCAATCTACAGATTTAATGCAATCCCTATGAAAATACCAACAGCATGTTTCACAAAACTAGAACAAATAATTCTAAAATTTGTATGAAACCACAAAAGACCGTGAATACCCATAGCAATCTTGGAAAAGAGAAACAAAATTGGAGGCATCACAATCCTAGATTTGAAGATATACTACAAAGTTGTAGTAATCAAAACAGTATGGTACTGGCACAAAAACAGACACTTGGATCAACAGAGCTGAATAGAGAGCCTAGAAATAAATCCATGATTATATGGTCAATTAATCTTTAACAAAGGGGGCAAGAATACGCAATGTGAAAAGGACAGTCTCGTCAACAAATGGTGTTGGGAAAACTGGACAACTACATGCAAAGAATGAAACTGGACCACCTTCTTTTTTTTTTTTAATTTTTAAATGTTTGTTTATTTTTGAGAGAGAGACACACACACAGTGTGAGTAGGGGAGGAGCAGAGAGAGGGAGACACAAAATCTATAGCAGGCTCTGGGCTCTGAGCTGTCAGCACAGAGCCCAACGTGGGGCTCAAACCCACAAACCGTGAGATCATGACCTGAGCTGAAGTTGGATGCTTAACCAACTGAGCCACCCAGGTGTCCCCAGACTGGACCACATTCTTAAGCCATACAGAAAAATAAATGCAAAATATATTAAGGACCTAGATGTGAGACCTGAAACCATAAAAATCCTAGAAGAAAGCACTGCCAGTAATTTGTCTGACATCGGCCATAGCAACATTTTTCTACTTATGTCTCCTGAGGCAAGGGAAACAAAAGCAAAAATAAACTATTGGGAACACATCAAAAAACTTCTAAACAGTAAAGGAAACAACCAACAAAACTAAAAGACAAACTCCTGAAAGAGAGAAGATATTTATAAATGATATATGCAATCAATGGTCACTATCCAAAAAATAGAAACAACTTCTACAACTTAACGTACAAATAAACAAATAATCCAACTTTAAAAAACTGGGCAGAAGACATGAACAGACATTTCTCTGAAGAGATGGCCCGCAGACACATGAAAAGATGCTCAACATCACTTGTCGTCAGGGAAATGCAAATCAAAAGCAAAATGAGATATCACCTTACACTTTCCAGAATGGCTAAAGTCAACACAAAACCAACAAGTGTCGGTGAGGATGTGGAGAAAAAAGAACCCTTCTGTAGTGTCGGTAGGAATGAATATTGGCACGGTCACTGTGGAAAACAGTGTGGGGGCTCCTCCAAAAATTAAAAATAGAATTTTATGATGCAGTAATTCCCCTAGTGGGTATTTGCCCAAGGAATACAAAAACACTAATTTGAAAAGACGCATGCCCCCCCCTTATGTTTACTGCAGCATTATTTACAAGAGTCAAATTATAGAAGCAACCCAAGTACCTATCAATAGATGGATGGTTAAAGAAGTTGTCGTCCACCTTCTTCTCTCGTGTCTGCAGGCTGCCACAGGTGGCCCCATTTCTACTGTTTCTGAAAGCAGCATCCAGGAATCCACACCAAGGGG
>NC_064817.1:3775622-3848651 GCF_023721935.1 Panthera uncia | reverse complement strand
TCGAGTGCTAGTGTTAGCCTCCTTCCTATAAGCCACCGAGTCACACGTCAAACCATAGCAATCAAGTCGTTCCTATGGATATCGTTCCCAGAAGGTAGGTCCCTACGTGCTTTCTTTCGAAATCTGGCATGTAGTTTCTGAGTCTTCAGAGGATCAGAAAAACCACTCTAGACAGGATTAGAGAGAACCTGTTTTTTTGGAAGGAAGCCACAGACAGACACTGAGGAAGGAAAGGCAGCGAGCCAGTCCAGCAGAAGAGTTAGCGGGTACAACCTGCCCACTGTCCCGTGGCCCCCATACGTCTCCTCCGTCACCCTCACGAATTTCCACATCTTGATGTGGTAGAAAGTCTCCTACTGATAGAGGGAGAGTGATGATGTCTGTGGGTGAAAGTATTCATTACTAGAGAAAGGAATGGCTTAGCTATCACCTGTGATAGTTAACTAAAGGAAGGAGGGAGGGAGGGAGGGAGGGAGGGAAGGAAGGAAGGAAGGAAGGGAAGAAGGAAGAGGGAGAGCACCAGACATACATCTTGAAAATTACATCTTGAAAATAGACAATAAAGTCAGTAGGCACTTTTTGTCCAAAGGCAATAGTAATGTCACTGGACAATAGCCAATGAGTATTTCATACACCAGACACAATGGCCGCAAAGCTCTTTCTCATCATCCATCCTCCAACAACATTTTGAATCTCTGAAACAAAATCTAAAAACCAAGCAGCCTACTTCCTAACTGATGCTCGGGGTCTCATCAACAGAAGATTCTGTTGTGTCACATGCAGTGAAACCAGAGGAGAATAAAGATTTTGGAAGAAAACCAGGCAGTATGTCTCACCATTGTGAGGATGTCCTCAGCGTCTACCGGCATTTGGCTTGGTCTCCAGCGGCATTCTCACAAACGAGAGGGAGAAATACGCTCAATGACTGTACAATCATGTTAAATAATAAGCATGTTAACAACCAAACCCAAAGGGCTTTTTATTTTTTTATGTTATGTTATTATTTTTTTAATGTTTATTTATTTTTGAGACAGAGAGAGACAGAGCATGAACGGGGGAGGGTCAGAGAGAGAGGGAGACACAGAATCTGAAACAGGTTCCAGGCTCTGAGCCATCAGCACAGAGCCCGATACGGGACTTGAACTCACGGACTGTGAGATCATGAGCTGAGCCAAAGTCGGACGCTCAACCGACTGAGCCACCCAGGCGCCCCCGCAAAGGGCTTTTTAACTAGGCCATGATCACCCTAGAGGTTTCTAATGAGAAGTCTTCATAACCAGGGTTCTGTTGCTAAGGTTTGGCACTGGCTTTGTTGAAAACAGTTGCACTGCTGGGTTCTCTGTAATAGCACTCACCCTCTTGGATTGGGGTGTGCTTTCTTGAATGAGACAGGGGTGGTTAGCAGTCCGTTATCCTACTTCTATGCAAGGGTGCGAGGAAACTGAGGAGGCCATGTTTCTGGAGAGTAGGGGGCTTCAGACTTGGTTGTACGTCCAGCATGGAGATATTTAGAAAATGCCTCATGTCCGGGTCTCCCCACACAGCATTACGTCAGTCTTCATGTGTGGGATGTAGCCTCTGTATCATGAACAAGAGTTGTTCTCGGTGTAGGGCTCCTAGGTTTGAGAAATGGCTGCAAAGCTTTCACTCTTAGTTTCTACAGGCATCTTAACGGATGAAGACTTAAGGACATCTGCTTCCAAGTGCATGAGATAACAGCTATTTTTTTTCTCTGACGGTATGAGACTCCCCACATTGTTGACAGAGCAGTGGTTCATTTTGGGAATTTCACTGTGACTGAACGTAACGATTTGCCCTTCAATTGAAACTTCCTGGGGCAGAATCCACACTGGGGGGGGGGGGGTCTGTGGCTAGGCAGCAGCATCCTCAGCATGGCATGTGGACAAGATGGTGGAGAGTCTTGGTGTTCAGCTTCTAGAAAGAGTGGATGAAGAAATGGAGAATGTGGGCTTTTGGGGACAGGAGATTCGTGTGGGATGACCGTCCAGGGCACGTAAAGGGTATCACGTGAGCCAGAATTGGGTGAGTCTTCTGCATTGGAGTGCAGGCATCTTGAGTAGTTTTCTGATTGCTCTAAAAATGCCCATTGATCTTCACCAAGATGTCTTCAGTGATTGTTCCAGGGGAAACATTGCTGGAAACAATTCATATGTGCCTTTTTCCTCACCTGTGATTGTGGACCCAGGGGAGGGGGCAAGGGAAGGACAAAATTCAACATGATTCTTAATTTCATTACCCCAAATACTTGAGCCTCCATACAAAGACATGTTAAAATTTGACCTTGGGCCAAATTTTGCATCCATGGGCCAAAATTCTTCTAGCTTGAATTCTACACATCTAGAACATATTCTTTTCTTAGAAAAACAAAACAAAACCTTGGATATTGTTCTCACCCACCCCCAAATAAATGTCAAAAATGTTGGACCTTGCTCACATGTGAGTCCCCCCAAAGTGGGTTGTGTCACCATACCAGTGATATTCCTAAGGGCAGAGTTAATTATATGCTCACTTTGGTTCTTCATCACACAGTCACTGGCTAGAATAATTTTTTTTTAGAGTCTATTTCATACAGTCTTTCTATCTGTCTACATGGCCAGAGAATTAATTGGTCTATTCTAATTTTTTTATGTTTATTTATTTTTAAGGAGAATTGGGGGGCAGAGAGACAGGGAGACACAGAATCCGAAGCAGGCTCCAGGCTCTGAGCTATCAGCACAGAGCCTGACGTGGGGCTTGAACCCACGAACCGCAAAATCATGACCTGAGCTGAAGTTGGGCACTGAACCGACTCAGCCACCCAGGCGCCCCTTAATTGGTCTATTATGGACTGTGAAAGTAATACTGCCTACATAGGGCTTTCCTTTAACTGGTGGGTGAGGCACATTTTCTTCCAACTCTCTTTGCTTTGCTTTTTTGCAGAGAGAATAAGAACATTTCTTCAACATCCTAAGTATCTCCCCATCCTGCATTGCATTCCTTCCTTGCTTTCCTCAAATTCTCAAAAATTATCTCATGTCCTTCATGAGTTATGATCATGACACTGTATTCTTTTGAGTCACGGGAAGGATGTTCCCAATCTCCTTTCACTCACAAAAGTCCTTCCCCTGCCAGCTCCAGAAACACTTGATGCCGAACATTTACATAATACAGTATTTTTATTTCTGCCTGTGTCAGATACCGTTTGACTAATCTAAGTATTATCCTTGGCTCTGAATTTTTCTCAAGTTATTTCACATGTAATACAGTTTCCTATTTTTCTTTATTAGAGCAGATATGATTTTATAAAAGCTCTGTATCCTTATTTTCAAAAACCCGATTGTCTTTAAAAATTTTTCTTAAATGTATTTATTTTTGAAGGATGGAGAGAGACAGAGCGTGAGCAGGGGAGGGGCAGAGAGGGAGGGAGACACAGAATGTGAAGCAGGCTCCTAGCTCTGAGCTGTCAGCACAGAGCCTGACACTGGGCTCGAACCCACAAACCGTGAGATCATGACCTGAGCCAAAGTTGGATGCTTAACCAACTGAGCCACCCAGGCACCCCATAATTCCTATTTCTGCTTCTACCTGTCGACAACTTCATGGACCCACACGTTAAAAAATGTAAATAGCTAAATAATGATTTTTTTCCTTGACATAACTGATATTAGGCTGCTTTGCAAACCCCCCAACAAATTTCAAACACTTTATTTGTTCTTAATTATTTATGCTCACTCCCCCAAGTGCTATCTTCAATATTTCATGACCAAAAATGTCACACTATTTGGGCAAAAACCTTTGAATGCAGGGTTCTCCTTAGGCATAATTTATTTTTTGACTCCTTTTAAGGCATGGGTTTATTTCATTTTGTTTCAAAGCATGGATTATGGTGAAGACAGAACCACATTTCAGTGATGCTTATGTTGATGTCCCTTGTCGTTACTTTGAGCACAGAATTTGCAAGAACATTACAAATAAAGTGGTTTAGGTAAGCGTTTTCCTACCTCCACTGAAAAATGAGAAATTGAAAATTGCTTTTAATGCCAGCCGCCTGAGGTGTAGAGACAGAAGGTACTGCATGTGTAGAGTAGGTACCTGGTATTGACCACAGACGAGGGGCCCCCTATTCCTGAGGGTTTGCAGTCTTGCAAAGATCATACAAGTGTGTGACTGTTACCTGCGCTAAATGTACATCATTCTCTTTTGAATATAATGCTGAGGAAGTGAGTCACGTCTAAACCAAGGATTTCCTGTCTTACCTGATGTTGGAATGATGTACATTTAGTGCAGGTGACAGTCACACACTTAAATGATCTTTGCAGTTAGCATGAAAACTTCATTACACATAATATATCCCTTGCGTACCTATTAGACTCTGGCATTTCGATGGTCTTCTTGGGACTTCCAAGAAGAAGATAATCATTAATGAATGCTAAAAATCCTCACAATCCTTTTACGTTGGGTAGCTCTGTAATGACCTTCGTTTAATCCGGGAGGGAGATTAACAGACTAATCCTGAAGTCTGTGTCAAGGTCAGTTGCAAAGCTGGCATGAGGCGTTGGACCTCCACGTCTGCTTCTGTGCCAGATGATCTGCCTGCGAGGGAAGCATGGGGCACAGTATAAGCTAAGCCACCCCTTGTTGTGCTCCTGCGTCTGGATCTGCCAGAAAGTCCTGGGGGGTGGGTAGTAAAGGCCGTATCTTCAGAGATGCCTCATCATGTGAAGATAAGTAAGTAAGGAAAAGGAAGTGGCCAAGTAGCTTTTGACCTTCACAACCCTAGGTGTTGACCCCAGCACATGGCTTCAGTCCTAAAAGCTGAGCCAGCCCAGTACTCTGTGTGTCTGCAGTGTTGCGTTTTCCACGTGTTAGCTCTTTTAACCCTCACAGTGGCACTGTGGGGAAACTGAGGCACGCCATTATGTAACAGAGCTGGGATCTGAAACCTCGGAACGTGGAGTCTTCTGTCTTGACAGGTTTCTGCCTCTCTGCTGGTCTGCTCCTCGAGGGTGACCCGTGGCATATTAGCATCCCCTTTCCACCGTGGAAGGCGCCAGCTCTCAGCCTGCTCCTGCGTCTGATACCTGTACAGAATTTGCACGGCCATTAGACAGAAATTCCTGGGTTAGAGAGCACCCAGGGTGTGCTCATGCCCACAGACCCTACCTGGCTTCAGATGAAACCCACACTCTATGTTGGACAAGCCATTCAAACCCATCTGGGCCATGATCAGAATCGGACTCACATTCTCAGATTTAATGCCCCATATGGCTCTTCGTGAGGTCAACAACCCAGCCTTCCTGAAGCATCACTAGTGTTGCAAGCTTCCCTAACTCAACAACAAAAGAGTGAACAGTTCAATTAAAAGGTCTTGAATACACATTTCTACAAAGAAAATACACAAACGACTAGCAAGCACATGGAAAGATGCTCAACATCACTAAGCATTAGTGAAATACAAATCAAAACCACCAGAGAGATACCAACTTATACCAGCTAGGTTAGCTGTTAATGGACAACAAATGAAAACAAGCAAATGAACACAACCAGAAGCTAACAAGTGTTACCAGGGATGTGGAGAGATTGGAAGCTTTATACGCTATTGGTGGGAATGTATGATGGTGCATATACTATGGAGGACAATGTGGCCCTCAAAAAGTTAACATATAATTACCATACGTGATTCAGCAGTTGAACTTATGGGTTTATACTCAAAAGAATCGAAAGCAAAGTCTTTAAGAGATGGTTGCGCGTTCATGTTCAGAGCAGAGAGAGTTTTTCACCATAACCCACAGGTGGAAGCATGTGAGCATCCATCAGTGGGCAAGTGGATAAGCAAAACACAACATATACACTCAATAGAATATTATTCAGCCCTAAAATGGAAGGAAATTCTGACACCTGCTACAACATTGATGAACCTTGAAGACATTACACTAAGTGAAAGAAGCCAGTAAAAAAAAAAAAAAAAAAAGTAGTGTATAGGAGGTACTTGAAGTAGTCAAATTTATAGAGACGGACAGCAAAAGGGTGGTTTCGGGAGCTGGGGGAGTGGGAATAGGGAGTTGATGTTAATGAGTACAGAATTGTAGTTTTGCAGGATGAAGAAAGTTCTGGAGATGGATGGTAGTGAGAGTTGTGCAGCAGTGTGAATGAACTTAGTATTTCTGTATCGTATACTTAAAAATAGTTCAGATAGCACCTCTCACTGCATGCGTATTCTACCACAATTAAAAAATAAGATTTCCTCCCTTCTGTGCCTGTGCCTGTTCTGAGCTGGTTTCTCCCTTCAGTGTTTTTCCTTTTAAAATCCTACCAACTCCTAAAGGCCTAGTTCAGATGTTACCCCCTCCATGAAATATTCCTTTTTGCAAACAGTTGACCCGAACACAGCCTTCTCCGAGTGGTCATCACATTCTATTTAGCTTTTGATCGCAGCACTTGATGCAAAAGCATGTGTATTATTACTTAGCCCTGGTCCACGCACCTGCCCCAGCAAGACCGTGGGTAAAGTTCATGGGGACTAGAGTCTTGATGTTCTTGGTAGCCACTTTGTACCTCAGACAGTGACATCCATAAGACGTACCCACATTGAATAATTTGACAGCTCTTCTCCTTTTTTTTTTCTTTTTACCACAATGTCAGGGAAGATACTGGAATTGTCTCCAGCACATAGGAGATTTTGCATTCTTTCAGCTCTGGGCCACAGACGGTCTTTCGTTGAGCCATTTCCATTTTGCAGAAGGCCCTCAAAGGGGCATGAAGCTCTTTGAATGAGTCGAGATAAGTTCCTTTCTGCAGAAAGAACTTAATGACCTCTTAATACTACTTCCATGCCCTAATCTTTAAATAACGTTTCTAGCAATAATTCCGTTTCCCACACACGTAGCAGAAGATCTGCGTATCCTCTAAATATAAAATCACTATTTTTCAAATTTTATTACATTTCCTTTTAGTGTGCAGCGTTTGCTGTGTCAGGAGACCAGAGATAAATGTATGGTCTCCTAAAGAAAAGAAAAGGCGGGGCACCTGGGTGGCTCAGTCGGTTGAGCGTCCGACTTCAGCTCGGCTCATGGTCTCGCGGTTCGTGGGTTGAAGCCACACATGGGCTCTGTGCTGACAACTCAAAGCCTGGAGCCCACTTCGAGTTCTGTGCCTCTCCCTCTCTCTCTGCCCCTCTCCTGCCCCTGCTCACGCTCTGTCTCTCTCTCTCTCTTTCTCTCTCTCTCAAAAATAAGCATTAAAAAATAGTTTTTTAAAAAAAGAAAGGCAAACCTTTATTTATGATCTTTATGTGATGGTGAGTTCTGCACGTTGTATAGGCAGTTGTGAAAAAGGAGTTCAATGTTACGGATAGATGAACAGTTTCATATTAGTGTGTATTTAGTAATTGTTCAGATGTGAAAAGCACTCTTCTCAGTCTGGCTCCAACTTGATAGATCTGGCTCATAGTAAATATTTATCATGCTATTGTTTTGGTATTTGAAAAAGTGACTTTCAGAATTATTGAACAGTGTCTTTTTCTCTTACGTTTTGTTCCACTGCTCTTTTTTTTTTTTTTTTAAGGAAATTGGTTCAGTCCTTTAAATAGGTTATCATGAATCTCCTGCATTTCCCTTCTGCTGTTTCCTGATGTTTTAAGCTGCATTTATTCATTTTCAAGTGGATCCGAGGAAAACTTGTGCACAGACCTGCCATACCCAAGCTTGTGTTCAAACACAGTCTTTCAATTCAGTCTCCCTTTATCCCCTGCCTTTGCAATGTCTAGTCCTGGCTTGAAAACGAGATGTGAGTTGCTGATTTGGATAGTTTGCCGAGGTGTTGTCTTTCTAAATTCCATGACTGCCTCTCCTCCATTCTTGCCTCTCCATTGGAGCACATGGTGATTCGGCATTCAGCCCAGACCTTCTGTGCTGTGCAATTAGACCCTGTTCAAGGCTAACATGTTCTGTACCCCTGGGGACGTCTAAGAGTTCTGCCACCATTTGTCAGTGAGACTGAATTGCCTTCGTGGCACTCTTTACCCAGGAAGAGGGGAATACAACAGAGAAACTCAGTCCTTCAACACAAAGTACGTAAATGGAAATACTGATCTCTGAGGCTGGCTTGAACATCCGTCACTTCTTGAAATTGGTAGTAATTTTCTTCTTGTTCATAACTTTCTCAGGAAACATGGTGATTGTTCTAAGCTTTGAGGAAGTAACACATGTGCGAAGTTAGCATTGTTACACATACTCAGCTGGTATATACGCCTTTCCTTTTCCCCCCAAGCAAATGGATATATTTGTTGTTGAAAATATTAATATTTGTAGAGTGACTGTAATTTGTCATCAAAATCAGGACAAGTAGAGAGTGAGAGGCATCTTTCATAATTAGCAGGACTGCAGAGATAAACCAATATGCTCCCTGGGAAACCAGTCCATACAGTTTCCCTAGCTATGAATCCCTTAACTCGACTCCCTGGAGACCAATTTCTAGCAAGTCTAAGTGAAGTGGTGAAAAAGTCATAACACTTCATGCAGAAAAGAAGCTGTAAATCTTGAGTGTAATGACTTTATCTCCATGGGCATGCCAAAACACCGCCTGCAAATAAAACTTGTGGTTAGCTCTTGCCATCCTACAAAGTTACTTGAGCCCAGTTCCAACCAGTGGGGAAAATGCAAGAAGCAGTACAAGAATAAGCACAGCATTCATTCATTCATTTTTGTGTAAACATGCTGTTCCACCCTTATCTTCTAGAAAAGTTCCCAACCAAGAGAGCAAAAAAGATCAGCCAGTAATTATGGCATCCTGTGATGAGGTTGATGGTGGAGGCGTACCCAATGGGCCGGGCATTGCTTTATGCCCGTGTCTGCCGGGATTGGTCACAGCCACGCTGGGAGGCTGATACAGGGTCGGTGAAAGCCTCCCAGAGCACCTGTGCTTTGGTGAACACAGAGATGGGCCAGATGAGAACAGGCAGGAACCCCAGGAGGACCCAGCGGGGACGTCTGCCCGCACAGAGTGCAGAATGCAGAGACTGAGGACTGAGACAGCAGGGCAAGCAGGAGGCCATCGCTCTTCTGAAGTCACAAACCTATGGCATTCCACTAAACCTTTACTAAGGGACGAGGATAGAGAGCATAGGATTAAAAAACTATTTACAGCAACACAAGTGCTTCCCTGCTGGAGAATTCCTCCAGGGTGCATAAATAATTGTGACTTGTTATGCCTTAAAGGAGCCTGCGGAAATCTAAGGAAAAAAATATATTTGGACAGAGTTAAAACAGCTGACAATCTAGTAATAAAACCCCATCACGTACTTCTTTGCAGACAGATTGCTTAATCTTTTGTGCTTTCCTCATCTTAAAAGGGGGACAGTCCCACTTGTAATGCCTCTATCCCGGGCTTCGTTCAGAATTATAGTCTGGTACATATTCGCTCAATAGACAAGGAATAGCTTCTTATTACTTACACTTAACACACAGCATATTTATGTCTGCAGGGGAAATATGAGAAAGCCTCATTTCGGTCATCTTCGCTCTTAGAATTATCGGTAAGTGGGGTTGCTCAAAAGCACAGCCACACACGGGGATTAGGTATCGTTATTATAGTTTTCCACTTTTGCACGGGTGGAAGTCCAGGATGGAATGTTGGCTCACCCCGTGGAATCCAACCACTGTTTTCGGGGTGTCTTCGGGGCACGAAACACCAGGCTGAGACACAAATAGGGCACTGAGTTCCTGTGGTCTGCAATCTCAATCTATGTGACAAGAGACACATGCAAACTACATTATATCTACTTGTTTATTTTTTTTTTTATTACTCCAGTCATTCATTCTCATGATAAAAACCTATGATGTCATACAAAACAGTAAGCTACCGATAACTTGACCATCTGGAGATGATCTCTATTAACAGCGTGGATATTTTTGAAATCTTCCTGAAGTCTTCAGCCTCCTTATAAATCCTCTCTTCCCCGCCTACACTCCTATCCCCCTTTCAAAACATCCACTGGATGTCTGCCCTTTGCCTCGGGCAGAGAAATGTAAAAGAATGCCATATAAAGAGAAAAAATTGCTCCCTTTGCTTTTCAGAACCCTAAAAGCATTAGGGACCAGGACCACAAGGGCATAAAAACTGTATTTCATTGGTTTTACTCTTCTGTAGAATTTATTAAACCTATTTTGAGTGAGACTCTTATTCTTTGAGATCCTTATTCATTTGATGCATGCCTAGTGCTGCTATTAACACCTTTACTGGCACCTGAGGAAAGTCTGCCTATGAATTATGTCCATGAAGAGAAAGGCATAAACGGGAAATGTAAAGAGAGAATCTTGGTGATTGCTTTGGGTGTCTGCATTCAGACGTACCTAGAGTTTTCTCTCGTATTAACTTACGCACTTTAAAAAATTATTTTTTCTTATGCCTGGAGTTGGATTTTAAGTGGTTGGCGTTTCATTTCTTTTATTTTTAATTTATATCCAAGGTAGTTAACATACAGTGTAGTGTGAGTTTCACGAGTAGAATTTAATGATTCATCACTTACATACAACACCCAGTAGTCATCCCAACAAGTACCCTCCTTAATGCCCATCACCCATCTACCCATCCCCCCTCCACTTCCCCTCCATCAACCCTCAGTTTGTTCTCTGTATTTAAGAGTCTCTTGTGGTTTGCCTCCCTCTGAGTTGTTACCTTCTTTCCCTTCCCCTTCCCCTTCCCCTATGTTCATCTGTTTAAATTCCACATATGAGTGAAATCATATAATATTTGTCTTTTTCTGGCTGACTTACTTCATTTAGCATAAAACACTCTAGTTGTATCCATGTTATTGCAAATGGCAAGATTTTATCCTTTTTGATCACCAAGTAATATTTCTGTGTGTGTGTGTGTGTGTGTGTGTGTGTGCACGCCTGTATGTATGTATCCATTCACTTTTTTTTCAATATATGAAATTTATTGTCAAATTGGTTTCCATACAACACCCAGTGCTCATCCCAAAAGGTGCCCTCCTCAATACCCATCACCCACCCTCCCCTCCCTCCCACCCCCCCATCAACCCTCAGTTTGTTCTCAGTTTTTAAGAGTCTCTTATGCTTTGGTTCTCTCCCACTCTAACCTCTTTTTTTTTTTCCTTCCCCTCTCCCATGGGTTTCTGTTAAGTTTCTGAGGATCCACCTAAGGGTGAAACCATATGGTATCTGTCTTTCTCTGTATGGCTTATTTCACTTAGCATCACACTCTCCAGTTCCATCCACGTTGCTACAAAGGGCCATATTTCATTCTTTCTCATTGCCACGTAGTACTCCATTGTGTATATAAACCACAATTTCTTTATCCATTCGTCAGTTGATGGACATTTGGGCTCCTTCCATACTTTGGCTATTGTTAATAGTGCTGCTATAAACATTGGGGTGCATGTGCCCCTTAGAATCAGCATTTTTATATCCTTTGGATAAATACCTAGTAGTACAGTTACTGGGTCATAGGGTAGTTCTATTTTTAGTTTTTTGAGGAACCTCCATACTGTTTTCCAGAGTGGCTGCACCAGCTTGCATTGCCACCAACAATGCAGAAGAGATCCTCTTTCTCCGCATCCTCGCCAACATCTGTTGTTGCCTGAGATGTTAATGTTAGCCATTCTGACAGGTGTGTGGTGATATCGCAGTGTGGTTTTGATTTGTATTTCCTTGATGATGAGTGACGTTGAGCATCTTTTCATGTGTCTGTTGGCCATCTGGATATCTTCTTTGGAAAAGTGTCTATTCATGTCTTCTGCCCATTTCTTCACTGGATTATTTGGTTTTTGGGTGTTTATTTGGTAAGATCTTTATAGATTTTGAATACTGACCCTTTATTGAATGTATCATGTGCAAATATATTCTCCCATTCTGGCGGTTACCTTTTAGTTTTGTTGGTTGTTTCTTTTGCTGTGCAAAAGCTTTTTATCTTCATCAGGTCCCAATAGTTCATTTTTGCTTTTGTTTCCCTTGCCTTCAGAGACCTGTCAAGTAAGAAATTGCTGAGGCTGAGGTCAAAGAGGTTGTTTTCTGTTTTTTCCTCTAGGATTTTGATGGTTTCTTGTCTTGCATTTAGGTCTGCCATCCATTTTGAGTTTATTTTTGTGTCTGGTTTAAGAAAGTGGCCCAGGTTCATTCTTCTGCATGTCGCTCTCCAGTTTTCCCAGCACCACTTGCTGAAGAGACCGTCTTTATTCCATTGGATATTCTTTCCTGCTTTGTCAAAGATAAGTTGGCCATACCTTGGTGGGTCCATTTCTGGGTTCTCTGTTCTAGTCCACTGATCTGAGTGTCTGTTTTTGTGCCAATACCATACTGTCTTGATAGCTACAGCTTTGTAATACATCTTGAAGTCTAGAATTGTGATGCCTCCAGCTTTTCTTTTCTTTTTAAACATTACTTTGGCTATTCGGGATCTTTCCTGGGTCCATGTAAATTTTAGAATTGTTTCTTCTATCTCTGTGAAGAATGCTGGTGTTACTTTGATAGGGATTACGTTGACTCTGTAGATTGCTTTGGGTAGTATTGACATTTTACCAAGCCAGCTGCACCTGCCACCTCAGAGCCCAGAAGGTTGCCAGCAGCTCCATCACCCTGAGGTACCCCCTCCTGAATTCCACCCTGCTCCCCCTACCACACACTGTTAACAGTCTCTCCAGCTTTGGCTTTTTAATCATTCCCTGGCCTTTCTTTATGGCTTTACAACTATGGAAATAATATAGCACCAGAATGTTGGACACACATGATAATCACATTTTAGTCTCCATACGCCCTTTTTTTTTCAATATATGAACTTTATTGTCAAATTGGTTTCCATACAACACCCAGTGCTCATCCCAAAAGGTGCCCTCCTCAATACTCATCACCCACCCTCCCCTCCCTCCCACCCCCCATCAACCCTCAGTTTGTTCTCAGTTTTTAAGAGTCTCTTATGCTTTGGCTCTCTTCCACTCTAACCTCTTTTTTTTTTTCCTTCCCCTCCCCCATGGGTTTCTGTTAAGTTTCTGAGGATCCACCTAAGGGTGAAACCATATGGTATCTGTCTTTCTCTGTATGGCTTATTCCACTTAGCATCACACTCTCCAGTTCCATCCACGTTGCTACAAAGGGCCATATTTCATTCTTTCTCATTGCCATGTAGTACTCCATTGTGTATATAAACCACAATTTGTTTATCCATTCGTCAGTTGATGGACATTTAGGCTCTTTCCATAATTTGGCTATTGTTGAGAGTGCTGCTATAAACATTGGGGTACAAGTGCCCCTATGCATCAGCCCTCCTGTATCCCTTGGGTAAATTCCTTGCAGTGCTATTGCTGGGTCATAGGGTAGGTCTATTTTTAATTTTCTGAGGAACCTCCACACTGCTTTCCAGAGTGGCTGCACCAATTTCCATTCCCACCGACAGTGCAAGAGGGTTCCCGTTTCTCCACATCCTCACCAGCATCTATAGTCTCCTGATTTGTTCATTTTGGCCACTCTGACTGGTGTGAGGTGATATCTGAGTGTGGTTTTGATTTGTATTTCCCTGATGAGGAGCAACGTTGAGCATCTTTTCATGTGCCTGTTGGCCATCCGGATGTCTTCTTTAGAGAAGTGTCTATTCATGTTTTCTGCCCATTTCACTGGGTTATTTGTTTTTCAGGTCCATACACCCTTTTTAAACAGTCGGAGATACTTATCATATTCAAAAACTAGAATAACCTCATGTGACTTTTGTTGCATTGGGTTAAAGGTGAGATTCAACATAAACCAAATTCTAATCTTCACCAGAATCCCACGTATAGTTCAAGTGTTGGTGACTAAGATGGCAGGATGTCTGGGAATTGCCTCAACATAACCCAGGAGTGAGAGGGGAGAGCATACATAGAGGTGTGATTGAAAGAAGATGGGCCAGCACTTGAGAATGGTTGAAGCTAAGTCATCAGTAGTGTGTGGTGTCCATTGCTGTTATTTCTCTACACTCTTTATGTATCACTTTTCTCATTTAAAGAGCTTTAAAAAAAACGCTAGTGTTTTAAAATTGGCATGGGGTCAATAAAACCTTCTCTACACCCTTATTACCATTGCTTATCCACTCATAACTGCTTATTCCTCTGGTTATTCTCCTCTTCCTACACTCTTAGCAGAAATAGCATTTTGAGTGCAATTGTCAGTATAGGCAAATTCACAGTTTCACCAGAGGGCCTGCCCTGAAAATACCTCCTGTTCTGCGAGCCAGAAATAATTATGCAGCCTCTCTGTTCACTTATGAATGCCCAACTCTACTATATACAGAGTCCATTCTTACCCATGTTCTAAGGAAAAACTACCCCAACCCTATCTCTTTATAAATTTTATGTCTTTGAGCCACCTTAGAAAGCATCTATTCCAGAGGTGAATGGGTGGCTCAGTCGGTTAAGCATCCAACCCTTGATTTCAAGCTCAGGTCATGATCTCACAGTTCATGGGTTCAAGCCCCCAATCCAGCTCTGTGCTGACAGTGGGATTCTCTCTCACTCTTCTCTCTGCCCCTCCCTTGTTCATGCTCTCTCTCTCTCTCAAAATGAATAAATAAATGTAAAAAAAATGAGTATTCTCTCTCCAAATAAATAAATAAATGTAAAAAAAAAAATGAAGAAATTATCTGTTCCAGTCCAGCAACGCTGGTTTTGTGAAAACCAGTCAAGCAACATTTTTGCCTTTTCTCAAATCCTAGAGTTAAAAAAAAAAAAGCCAAGGGTAAGACCCAAGTCATCAGGCTACATTTTCCCACTCATTTGTTCGTTCTCCAAGGACTTGATGAGTACCATCCATGTGCCAGGCAGAATAAACAACGTAACCAAAGGCCAGGCCCTTCTAGGGGACCCTCTCTTATAGTGGGGGAGCAGACAAGGGGAAAGAAATGAAACACACACACAGAGAAACTTGTACGTGGACATTCACTGCAACTAATTTGCAATAGCCAAAAGGTGGAAACAACCCAAATGTCTGTCGATCCCTGAATGGATAAAGAAATTATGGTCTGTCCATATAATGGAACATTATTCAGCCCTAATAAGAAATGAAGGACTAATACATGCAAAACCATGGACGGACTTTGAAAACATCATACAGAGTCGAAGATGCCAATCACAAAAGAACACAAACTTTATGACTGTACTTGTTTGAAATGTCCAGAGTAAGCAAGTGCACAGAGACAGGTATTACCTCCATGGCCGCCTAGGGCTGCAGGTGTAGATGCATTGAGGAGTGGAGGGTGATGGCCGCAGGGTGCAGGCTTTCTCTGGGGGGTGACCGCATGGCCACAAGCTGCAGGCTTTCTTTGGGGGCGACTGCATTGTTCTCAGACTGATTGTGGCGATGCTTGCATAGCTCTGTGTATACACCAAAAGCCATTAAACTGTATGGTATGTGAAATCGATCTCAACGAAGCTCTTAATTAAAAAAATGTAAAAAAAAGAAAATTAAAGCATACAGGCCACGAGCCGTGCCACATGGAAAAATTAAATGGCGAAGGTGTTAAGGAGTGTCAGTGGGGTTAAATTTCAGTCGACTGTCTTCCCATCATTCTCTAAATTCCTATAAATAAGTAAATCTTAAAAGATTCCTTGAATCAGAGTCAACTAGAGACATGCCCAGAGATATCCACTGCCCTCCCGCTACATTAATTAAATTGTATCACCGCAGGCTTAAAAAACACCCGAATGATTTTTGGCCCCAGGAAACCCAGGGTTTGACCAACGGAATGCTGCCTGTGAACCCAGGAGACAGTCCCCGCCTCAGGGATCAGAATTCTATCTGAAGACTAATTGGGTTTCACACAATGCGCTCACCCGGGGGCTCTGCTTTGCAGGCATAATCTTGAACAAAAATTGGGTGGTTTAATAACAACCGGCCCACTGAATCCACAGAGTCCAGAAATCAGTGCCTTTCTGGCCATTGTATCATCTCTATGTATCATCACTTCTGGCTATGATAGGGCCAGTAATTTTTTTAAAAAAATTAGTGTGCTTGGTATCTTTCCATATTCTATCACTAAAGAGTGCTTTTAGGTTTGCCAGACGCCTTCAGAAAGTCCTCCCCAGGCTGGCCACTCCGAAGGCAGCCTCCTGCCCCATAAATATTCTCAGAGTGTCCTCCTTCCTGGAGCCATGACCCAGCCCCCCACCTACGAGCTGGCCTCAGCTTGTCTGTCCACTCATCTCCAAGCCCGGACAGCCCAGGTGCCCAGTGTCTACTCCCACTGGCTACAAATCCATGACAGGAAGAATCCCTAGGGAATCCCAACTGCCCCTTAAGTCCCTAGAGGACAGACACACCTGTCCCTGTACTTTTGTAAGAGCTAATAAATTGTGTCCTGAAGAAGGGATGCCCTTGAAAGCATTTTAAAGGCATAATATGACCATGAAGTAGAAAACTCAGGAAGTTGCCGAGGGCTCTGGTCTGACCTTTCTTTGCACTTTTTGCTATTTCTGTGGTTACATTTGGCTCTGAATTTAGAGTCCTCTCTTGGGCTTCCACAGAAACGTGCATCCTGGACAGCCGCCGGCCCTAGCGGGTGATAAAGACTAGCAAATATGAAATATAGATTTAAAGGTGTCGGAAGAAAATAAATTGGGTTCACATCATATTTTCTTCTGAATCTGAATGTTCTGAAAGCAGAATTTCATTTCCAGTCTCAGACCTGAGGCAGAGATGGCCTGTTGAGCCCCTATGAATCAGAAAGTTTGCACACAACCCTCTCCTCCAGCTGCAAAGACCCCTGCCTCATCTGTTCCCCAACCAAAATAAAATTAAGGGGTGGGAAGCCTGCTCTGGGGCAGTAACTACTTATGTGGGAAACTTGAAACACTGGAAATCACCAACAAAGAGCCTAAAATGTGTGACTGTCATCCAGGTAGGATATGATGGATTCAGACCGAGCAGCAGAAAGAAGGCCCAGGAGGCAGGCATTAAAAGAGTCTGCAAAGAAAAATGCAAAATCTAGCATGCTTGGAGGCAGCAGAGGAAGCATAGTTGATTAGAATTATCAGAGCCACAAGAAGAATGGACATCTATTTCCCTAAAGAACATCAGCATCATCAAGGAACATTAACCATCACGTTAGGAAGGACACACTGGAAGGAAACTATCTGTGGATCATAGATGTTAAAGATACGGGCTTTGGGCTCTGGAAAACAGTGTGGAGGTTCCTCAAAAAATTAAAAATAGATCTATCCTATGACCCAGCAATAACACTGCTAGGAATTTACTCAAGGGATACAGGAGTGCTGAGGCACAGGGGCACTTGAACCCCAATGTTCATAGCAGCACTTTCAACAACAGCCAAATTATGGAAGGGGGGGCCTAAATGTCCATCAACTGACGAATGGATAAAGAAGATGTGGTTTTTGTATACAATGAGATACTACTTGACAATGAGAAAGAATGAAATCTTGCCATTTGCAGCAACGTGGATGGAACTGGAGGAGATTATGCTACATGAAATGTCAGTCAGAGAAAGACAGATATCGTATGTTTTCACTCATAGGTGGATCTTGAGAAACTTAACAGAAGACCATGGGGGGAAGGGAAAGGGAAAATAGTTACAAACAGAGAGGGAGGGAGGCAAACCACCAGAGATTCTTAAATACAGAGAACAAACTGAGGGTTGATGGGGCGGGGGGGAGAGGGGCAAGTGGTGGCGGGCATTGAGGAGGGCACTTGTTGGGATGAGCACGGGGTGCTGTATGTAAGCGATGAACCACGGGAAACTACCCCCAAAACCAAGAGCACACTGTACACATTGTATGTTAGCCAACTTGACAATAAATTATATTTAAAAAAAGATACGGGCTTTCATTTTCCACCTAGTATTGATCACATCAATTTCAGTGCATTTCTTTTTAATAATTATTTTTTTTTATTAAATTTTTTTTTTCAACGTTTTTTACTTATTTTTGGGACAGAGAGAGACAGAGTATGAACGGGGGAGGGGCAGAGAGAGAGGGAGACACAGAATCGGAAACAGGCTCCAGGCTCTGAGCCATCAGCCCAGAGCCTGACGCGGGGCTCGAACTCACGGACCGCGAGATCGTGACCTGGCTGAAGTCGGACGCTTAACCGACTGCGCCATCCAGGCGCCCCTTTCAGTGCATTTCTTAACATCACTGGGCTTTCTTTGCAAAAGGAAAGACAGTTAATACTCCCCTTTCAGGGTGGTTGGATTGGTCAGTTCTCTACGTGACAGAAACTAAGATGAGCAGCTTAATAACATAGATTAGGTATCATGACCCATGGAAAATGTTCTAGATGGGGCTCAGCAACCTAAACCCACAGGCCAAATGTAGCCCATCGCCTGTGTTTGTAAATGACATTTTATTGGACCACCATCATGCCCAGTCAGGGTGTTTTGTCCACAGGTGTGTTCCTGGTACAGATGCAGAGTCCATTAGTTGAAATAAAGACCATATGGACCCCAAAGCTGAATATATTTGCTATCTGACCCTTTATAGAGAAAGCTTCCTGAGCCCTGCTGTACAACATCAGTTTATCGTTCACTTGGGAATAGAAATAAGCTTCCATTTATCGATCATCTGTTATGTCTGGGCATAGATGACTTCATTTACTCTACGAGCCAGGCTGTTATCATCTCCACTTTATTTTTGAGAAAATAGAGGCATTAGGTGTCATTTCCCCAAAGTCACATCATGCAAACCAGTGGAGCCAAATTCTGATTTCAAAGTCAAGTGTACAATTTCTCAGTGGCAGTTTTACTTAAAAAAAAAAAAAATTAAGTATCCATAGCAGGAGGAGAAAAATAGAAGTCATAAATTAAATAGAGATTGTTCAGCCAGTTGATGTAAGAGGAGCAGCCAGTCTTTGGTGGTGGTTGTATTCGGAGTTGGAGAAAACCCTAGTGAGTCTCCCCATTCCCCTGGGACAGGCAGGGAAAGGAAGATTTCAATGTCCTCGTCTCTGCTCATCTTTTCACCTGCACGTCCTTCCCCACCCAACCTTGCACCTTAAAATCTGCTCATTGCCAGCGAAGGGAGCTCTCCTACCAACCTACATCCTAAACTCACACATGCTCATGGTATTTTCCATACTTACGCTTTCTTCTTCCTGAGAAATGCATTGGCAAGGGTCTAAATCCTGAACCCCTTCAGTGACTCGCTTTTTCAGGAGTTCCTCTCCAGTCCCAGATTGAACCCACTGCTCCCGTATGGGTTCTCAGTGCATTCGGTTTGCCATCCATACATGGAACACATCTGTCCCTTTGCTCATCTCTCCCAGTGGTCTGAGGGCACTTCGAGAATAAGGGGCATGTCTTTTCCTTTTATTTTTCTTTCTAGGAGGGGAGTCAGATATCTTTATTGTTTTTGAACTCTGCTGATAATTTTATTTTCTATTTTTTAATTTTATTTTTTAAAATTTACATCCAAGTTAGTTAGCATATACTGCAACAGTGATTTCAGGAGTAGATTCCTTAGTGCCCTATACCCATTTAGCCCACCCCCCCTCCCACAGCCCCTCCAGTAACCCTGAGTTTGTTCTCCATATTTATGAGTCTCTTCTGTTTCTTCACCCTCCTTGTTTTTATATTATTTTTGTTTCCCTTCCCTTATGTTCATCTGTTTTGTCTCTTAAAGTCCTCATGTGAGTGAAGTCACATGATTTTTGTCTTTCTCTGACTGACTCATTTCACTTCGCATAATACCCTCCAGTTCCATCCACATAGTTGCCAACGGCAAGATTTCATTGTTTTTGATTGCTGAGTAATACTCCATTATATACATATATACCACATCTTCTTTGTCCATTCATCCATCGGTGGACATTTGGGCTCTTTCTATACTTTGCCTATTGTTGGTAGTGCTACTATTAACATGGGGTTGCACGTGTCCCTTCGAAACAGCACACCTGTATCCCATGGATAAGTGCCTAGTGGTGCAGTTGCTGGGTCGTAGGGTAGTTCTATTTTTAGTTTTTTGAGGAACCTCCATACTGTTTTCCAGAGTGGCTGCACCAGTTTGGATTCCCACCAATGATGCAAAAGAGATCCTCTTTCTCCGCATCCTCGCCAACACCTGTTATCGCCTGAGTTGTTAATGTGAGCCATTCTGACAGGTGTGAGGTGGTATCTCATTGTGGTTTTGATTTGTATTTCCCTGATGATGAGTGATGTGGAGCATTTTTTCATGTGTTGGTTGGCCATCTGGATGTCTTCTTTGGAGAAGTGTCTATTCATGTATTTGGCCCATTTCTTCTCTGGAGTATTTGTTTTTTGGGTGTTGAGTTTGAGAAGTTCCTTATGGATTTTGGATACTAACCCTTTATCTGATATGTCATTTGCAAATATCTTCTCCCATTCTGTCAGTTGCCTTTTAGTTTTGCTGATGGTTTCCTTTGCTGTGCAGAAGCTTTTTTTAAAATTTATTTTAATAATTTAATTTTATTTTATTTTATTTTATCTTATTTTATTTTATTTTATTTTGATGAGGTCCCAGTAGTTCATTTTTGCTTTTGTTTCCCTTGCCTCCAGAGACGTGTTGAGTAAGAAGTTGCTGCAGGCAAAATCAAAGAGGTTTTTGCCTGCTTTCCCCTCGAGGATTTTGATGGCTTCCTGTCTTACGTTTAGGTCTTTCATCCATTTTGAGTTTATTTTTGTGTATGGGGTAAGAAAGTGGTCCAGGTTCATTCTTCTGCATGTCGGTGTCCAGTGTTCCCAGCACCACTTGCTGAAGAGACTATCTTTATTCCATTGGATATTCTTTCCTGCTTTGTCAAAGATTAGCTGGCCATACATTTGTGGGTCCATTTCTGGGTTCTCTGTTCTGTTCCATTGATCTGAGTGTCTGTTCTTGTACCAGTACCATACTGTCTTGATGATTACAGCTTTGTAGTATAGCTTGAAGTCTGGGATAGTGATGCCTCCTGCTTTGGTTTTCTTTTTCAAGATTGCTTTGGCTATTTGGGGTCTTTTCTGTTTCCATAAATTTTAGGATTATTTGTTCTAGCTCTGTGAAGAATGCTGGTGTTATTTTGATAGGGATTGCATTGAATATGTAGATTGCTTTGGGTAGGATTGACATTTTCACAATATTTGTTCTTCCCATCCAGGAGCATGGAATCTTTTTCCATTTTTTTGTGTCTTCTTCAGTTTCTTTCATAAGCTTTGTATAGTTTTCAGTGTATAGATTTTTCACCTCTTTGGTTAGATTTATTCCTAGGTATTTTATGGTTTTTTTGTGCAACTGAAAATGGGATCGATTCCTTGATTTCTCTTTCTGTCACTTCATTGTTGGTGTATAGGAATGCAACTGATTTCGTGCGTTGATTTTATATCCTGAAACTTTGGTGAATTCATGAATCAATTCTAGCAGCTTTTGGTGGAATCTTTAGGGTTTTTCATATAGAAGATCATGTCATCTGCAAGAGTGAAAGTTTGACCTCCTCCTGGCCAATTTGGATGCCTTTTATTTCTTTGTGTTGTCTGATTGCAGAGGCTAAGACTTCCAATACTATGTTGAGTAACAGTGACAAGAGTGGACATCCCTGTCTTGTCCCTGATCTTTGGGGGAAAGCTCTCAGTTTTTCCACATTGAGGATGATATAATTGTTGGGTCTTTCATATATGGCTTTTATGATCTCAAGGTATGCTCCTTCTATCCCTACTTTCTTGAGGGTTTTTATCAAGAAAGGATGCTGTATTTTGTCAAATGCTTTCTCTGTGTCTATTGAGAGGATTATGTGGTTCTTGTGCTTTCTTTTATTTATGTGATGAATCACAGTAATTGTTTTGTGGATATTGAACCAGCCCTGCATCCCAGGTAGAAATCCCACTTGGTTGTGGTGCATAATTTTTTTAATGTATTGTTGGATCTGGTTGGCTAATATCTTGTTGAAGATTTTTGCGTCCATGTTCATCAGGGAAATTGGTCTATAGTTCTCCTTTTTTAGTGGGGTCTCTGTCTGGTTTTCAAATCAAGGCAATACTGGCTTCATAGAAAGAGGTTGCTGCAAGTTTTCCTTCCATTTCTTTGTTTTGGAACAGCTTCAAAAGAATAGGTGTTAACTCTTCCTTAAATGTTTAGTAGAATTCCCCTGGAAAGCCATCTGGCCCTGGACTCTTGTTTTTTGGCAGATTTTTGATTACTAATTCAATTTCCTTACTGGTTATGGGTCTGTTCAAATTTTCTATTACTTCCTGTTTCAGTTTTGGTAGTGTATATGTTTCTAGGAATTTGTCCATTTCTTCCAGATTGTCCATTTTATTGGCATATAATTGCTCATAATACTGTCTTCTTGTTTTTCTTTTGTGTTGGTTGTGATCTCTCCTACTTTCATTCTTGATTTGATTTATTTGGGTCTTTTCCTTTTTCTTTTTGATCAAACTGGCTAGTGGTTTATCAATTTTGTTAATTCTTTCAAAGAACCAGCTTCTGGTTTCATTGATCTGTTCTAGTGTTTTCTTTTTTTTTTTTTTTTTTTGTTTTGTTTTTTTTTGGTTTTGATAGCATTAGTTTCTGCTCTAATGTTTTTATTTCCTGTCTTCTGCTGGTTTTGCATTTTATTTGCTGTTCTTTTTCCAGCTCCTTAAGGCATAAGGTTAGGTTGTGTATCTGAGATCTCTCTTCTTTAGGAAGGCCTGGATTGCTATATACTTTCCTCTTATGACCACCTTTACTGCATCCCAGAGGTTTGGGGTTGTGGTGTTAGCATTTTCATTGACTTCCATATACTTTTTAATTTCCTCTTTAACTTCTCGGTTTCCCATTCATTCTTTAGTAGGATGGAAAGTATTTGTTACCTTTCCAAATGTTTTCTTGTGGTTGATTTTGAGTTTCATAGCATTGTGGTCTGAAAATATGCACGGTATGATCTCGATCTTTTTGTACTTGCTGAGGGATGATTTGTGTCCCAGTGTGTGGTCTATTCTGGAGAATGTTCCATGTGCACTGGAGAAGAATGTATATTCTGCTGCTTTAGGATGAAATGTTCTGAATATATCTCTTAAGTCCACCTGGTCCTGTGTGTCATTCAAAGCCATTGATTCCTTATTGATTTTTTTATTAGATGATCTGTCCATTGCTGTGAGTGGGGTGTTGAAGTCTGCTACTTTATGTTTGTGATTAATTGATTTATATATTTGGGTGCCTCCACATTTGGTGCATAAATGTTTACAATTGTTAGGTCTTCTTGGTGGATAGACCCCTTGATTATGATATAATGCCCTTCTGCATCTCTTGATATAGTCTTTATCTTAAAGTCTAGATTGTCTGATATAAGTATGGCTACTCCAGCTTTCTTTTTTTGACCATTAGCATGATAGATGGTTCTCCATCCCCTTTTATTCAATCTGAAGGTGTCTTTAGGTCAAAAGAGGTTCTCTTGTAAACAGCACCTAAATGGATCTTGTTTTCTTATCCATTCTGTTACCCTATGTCTTTTGATTGGAGCATTGAGTCCATTGATGTTTAGAGTGAATACTGAAAGATAATGAATTTATTGCCATTATGATGCTTGTAGAGTTGGAGTTTCTGGTGGTGTTCTCTGGTTCTTTCTAATCTTTGTTGCTTTTGGTATATATATTCATTCATCTTTTCTCCCCTCAGAGAGTCCCCCTTAAAGTTTCTTGCAGGAGTGGTTCAGTGGTCACAAACTTTAATTTTTGTTTGTCTGGGAAACCTTTTATATCTCCTTCTGTTTTGAATGACAGCCTTGCTGGATAAAGAATTCTTGGCTGCATATTTTTTCTGATTCAGCACACTGAATATATCCTGCCACTCCTTTCTGGCCTGCCAAGTTTCTGTGGATAGGTCTGCTGTAAACCTGATATGTCTTCCCTTGTAGGTTAGGGACTTTTTTTTTCCCTTTCTACTTTCATGATTCTCTCCTTGCCTGAGTATTTGAATTTGACTATGGTATGCCTTGTTGAGGGTTGGTTTTTGTTGAATCTAATGGGGGTCCTTTGTTCTTCCTGGATTTTGATGTCTGTGTCTTTCCACAGGTTAGGAAAGTTTTCTTCTATGATTTGCTCACATAACCCTTCTACCCCTGTTTTTCTTTCTTCCTCTTCTGGGACCCCTGTGATTCTGATGTTGTTCCTTTTTAATGAGTCACTGATTTCTCTAATTCTTAAATCGTGCTCTTTTGCCTTAATCTCCCTCTTTTTTTCTGCTTCATTATTCTCCATAAGTTTGTCCTCTATATTGCTGATTCTCTGTTCTGCCTCGTCCATCCTTGCCACCGCTGCATCCATCTGTGATTGCAGCTCAGTTACAGCATTTTTAATTTCATCTGGCTATTTTTTAATTCTTTTATCTCTGCAGAAAGGGATTCTAATCTATTTTCGACTCCAACTAGTATTCTTATTATCGTGATTCTGAATTCTGGTTCAGACATCTTGCTTGTATCTGTGTTGGTTAAATCCCTGGTTGTCGTTTCTTCGTGCTCTTTCTTTTGGGGTAAATTCCTGCGTTGTGTCATTTTTAAGGGAGAAAAGGAATTAATGAGGTAGAATAATTGAAAGTAAAAAAAAGTTAAAATTAAAAAATACTAAAATTAAATATTAAACACACAGACACAAATCAAATAAATGATGCTAGATCCTAGGTGTGTTTTGGTCTGGGTGTTGAAGGTGGTTTGACAGATTAGAGAAAAAAAGGGGGGGGAGAAAAATAGAAAGGAAATCGTTTGAGAATTTTAAAAATGTTAATTCAGTGAAGTAGACTAAAATGAGATGATGGGAGTAAATTAGAATTTGAAAAAATATACACAATAGTAAAGAATATAGTAGAAAAAATTAAAGAAAAACACTTTTAATAAAAATTAAAAATAAATATGAATTTTTATTTTTCTGTATTCATGAAAAGAAAAGAAATGAAAAAGAGAACAAAAGAAAAAACGAAAAAAAGGAAATTGTTTGACAATTTGAAAAGGTGAATACACTGAAGTAGATTAAAGTAAAATGACGGAAGTAAAATAGAATTTGAAAAAATTTACACAAAAGTAAAAAATATAGTAATACAAATTAAAAATATTTTTAATAAAAATTGAAAATAAAAATTAATTTTTTCTCTTAATGTATTCAAAAAAAAGAAGTATAAAAGAAAAAAAAAAGAAAGAAAATTGAATAGATGAACCTGCTAACAGATTGAAGTAAGACTGAAATTACTTCGTTTTCCCCTAGAGGTCTGTCTATGTACCGCTGCATTCTCCATAAACTAAGCCGGCAGTGAGACTTGTGGTCTTGAGAGTGAAGGTGGCCCAGTTGGGTGGGACTCAGTGTAACCGCTTTGTTCTCCACTAGATGGCACTGCCAGCCTACTGGGGTGGATTGTTGAGGCTCTCCTCAGTGCATCTGCACATGCACGAGAGTGGTGAAAATGGTGCCACCCAGCTACCTAGTCTGTTCTCCCGGGTCAGCAATCGTGCACTGTCCTCTGTCTTCAGCTTCCATCCACTGCCCGCTTTTGCACTCTCTGTGACCAGACCCCAGGGAGTACCTCTCTCCTGAGTTTTGTCTCAGATGTGGTTGTTTTCCTGGCCCCTTACTTATGAAGGACTGCGGCTTTGACCCATTCCGCCCCTCTGCAGGAGGGTCTCACCAAGCACTGGCCGAATGAGCAATGGCTGAATGTCGGCTGCACCCAGGAACGCTTGCTGGACCCTGCTGCTGCCGGTGCCCCGAGACTACGGCCCAATGCCAGCCCACCCCACATAAAGTTCCCGGGACGGTGTAGCAGCAGAGTTTCAGGGATTATGGAAAATCACAAGTCACATCTGGCACCAGGCTTCACCCTCAACAACCTTGCCCCAGCACCAGCTAATGTGGCCATTTTCTGGGGTCTGCTGGTTCCAGGTGGCTTCAACAGTCTCCACCAAATGTCCTTCTGGCAGTGGAACCGCTTTTCCCCGTGTGGCCCGAGAACCTCCAGGACCCCACTCTGTTCCTGGGGATTCGTCCTTCCCACCAGAGCACCACCAGGTATCGAGCTCCGGAGTTGCAGCCTTTGCACTCCCCTTGTTTACAGTCTTAATGGAATTTAAACCCTCTCCTCTCTCCTTTCTCCCTTTTTAGTTTAGTCCCTGTGGCTGTTTCCAATTTTCCACTTTCTCTCCAGCTGCTTTTGGGGAGGGGTGCTTTTCCCGTATTCTCTCCCCACCGCAGTCTCCATCCTCCATGCCCACAAAAGCGGCTCCCTACCTTCTGCGGCTTCTTGCTCCCCAAATCCACCTCTCTGCGCTGCATACCTGCTGAATTCCGTGGCTCAGGTTGTGCAGATTGTTGTTTTGATCCTCCAATCAGTCTCTTCCACTTGAGTTTTGTTCTGCCTTTAAGATGTTTCTCTTGGGGTGCCTGGGTGGCTCAGTTGGTTGAGTGGCCAACTTCAGCTCAGGTCATGATCTCGCAGTCTGTGAGTTTGAGCCCCACGCCGGGCTCTGTGCTGACAGCTCAGAGCCTGGAGCCTGCTTCAGATTCTGTGTCTCCCTCTCTTTCTGCCCCTTCCCTGCTTGCCCTGTGTGTCTCTCTTTCTCAAAAATAAATGAACATTTAAAAAATTGGGGGAAAAAAGAGACTGTGGATGGCTCTGAGTAGTATGGTTTAAAAAAAAAAGAAATTTTTCTTGCCTGTCATGCAGGTTAGTATCTTGTTTGTGACTGCCTAAATCGGCTGCTTAGATAACCTGCCATTGCCCATTATTTTCACCACGTATTTCATACATTTTAAAGAATCATTTAAAATAGGAAAAAGGAGTGGCAAAAATATTCCATTTATACCATCTTCTGAGAAGAGAGGAATTTGAGACTGTGATAAACATAAACAAAGGACATCTATTTGAAAGCAAAAAGATGTTCATCACCCAGAAACATAAAGTGTCTATGTGCCCTGGATGTACCTAAATGTCACATTTATGCTAATGAGACCCATTATATTTTATTTTTACTTGGAGGCAAAAACTGAAGTTTAAGTAGCTGCCAAGTTGTTGAGCTTGAAGGTGATGCTTTGTGTTTCCAGGGACATAATTGCTGTTGCACTGTATGTACTTGTCTACTCACCTGATGCTCAAGTTCAAAATAAAGGCCATGGAAAGAACATGAAACTTGATCTCAGGAAAATTAGCTCTCCTGCTCACTAGCTGACAAATTGTGTGTGCCTCTCTGGATCCTGGTCTCAGGTCCTCAGTCTGGAAAGTAAGGGAGCTGGAGTTAGATCCTAAGAGTACTTCCCATTTCAAAATTCCCTGGCATTACTTATCCACAGGAGGACATAAAAGAATGCCAGAAATAGGAAGCAAGATACAATAGGCCGAGTCTGTTTGTTGCCAAGCAGGTGTCTCTGGGTTTGTGAACACAGAGAAGAGGGCAGCAAAGAAATGGTTCCATGACAGGCACCTGGGTGGCTCAGTTGGTTAAGTGTCCGACTCCAGCTCAGGTCACGTTCTCATGGTTTGTGGTTCGAGCCCCGCATCGGACTCTGTGCTGACAGCTCAGAGCCTGGAGCCTGCTTCCGATTCTGTGTCTCCCTCTCTCTCTGCCCCTCCCCCACTTACAATCTGTCTCTGTTTCTCTCAAAAATAAACATTAAAGATATTTCAAAAAAAAAGAAATGGTTCCATGAGAATTGAAACAAAGGAAATCCAGAGTCCTTCCAAGAACCTCGGAAAGCTGCATTCATCAGGACACGTGCACTTTTTTACATTCATAAAGACTCCATTTGAAGTAGAACTTGAAAACTGAGGGGAAAAAAGCCACGTTGAGTGATGTCAACCATCTGAATATTGTCAGTCTGATATGTAAAAACAAGTGTGATCAAATTTGTGTTGCTCCTCCCACCCCAAGACCTATTATATCCTTGTATGAAATGAGAAGAATATGAAATCGTTTCTCTAATTAGGCCAGTTCATCTCAACAACCAACCAACATGTGCTGTGTGAGTCAACGCTCACAGAATTAGCAGTCTCGTAGGAGAAACGGACCCAAAAGCAAAAATATTAAAAGCATGTAAGGGACCCATATGTAATTGTAAGGCAATTACAATGGAGGTGATTAGCATATTGTATTTGTTTCATATTTCACACTTTTAGAAACAAACAGAAATAACAAATTTCTCACTGGTAATCTTAGCTATAGATATCTCTGCTGTCCTGACCAAAGCAATGGAAAACAACAAAGAGAAGGACAGTGTTAAAGTTCAATTTCATGTTTGATGAAGTGAAGAAACACGCAAGTGATGAACCACGATGTATGAAGAAAGTCTCCTAATTTAAGTAAAACTTGGACAGTGTCAAGGGGGATGCCAGAGGAGGGGAGACACCTCCAATATGTTCTTCAGGGTGGGTGGCAAACCCCAAAAGGCAAAACTTTGTTGGAAAAAAGCAAGTCAGGGAAGCTGAGGCAGGATGCAGAAAAGAAGCAGGGGGCACACGATTAGTCAAGGAATTGTGTGGTCGCCAGGTGGTTACAAGCGTGACGTGACAGAACAGAGTTTAAAGATGGTAGCAACTCTGCTCTGCTGATCATGCTGAGAAAAATGGGTGAGGTTTTCACGACTCACTCCCACAAAAATGACAGATGTTGAGATGAGGAGGCCCCCTACCAACTGTGAGTAAGGCTACATTATAATGCACAGTACTGATGGGCAAACATGCTTGGAGGCCATAAAAACAGGCATAGAGTGTCTGAGTTGTATATAATGGTACTCTGAAACACAATGGGAAAATACTATAGAAAAAAAATTAAAATACGGAAAAGGAGATTTGACAAGAAATGGCAAGGAGGGTCACATAACCAGGGAGGAATCTAAAACCTTCCATGCACCTGTTGGCGTTTTATAAGGAATTATCAGTTTCAGAGAGACAGGTAGCTTTCTTTTTAAAAAATGCGGGGGCACCAGGTGGCTCAGTTGGTGAAGTATCCGATTTCTGTTCAGGTCATGATCTCGCAGTTTGTGAGTTTGAGCTCTGCATCAGGCTCTGTGCGGACAGCTCAGAGCCTGGAAAGTGCTTTGGATTCTATGTCACCCTCTCCCTGCCCTCCCTCCCTCCCTCCCTCCCTCTCTCTCTCTCAAAAATAAATAAACATTTAAAAATGTGTAACATGAAAATCAAAAATAAGGCGTTCATTTACATGTGGAGCAAGAACAGAGACTGGACAGGCAATTTTCCAAAAGAAAAACATGACCGCACAATGGCAAATAATCCTAACGGATACAGCAAAGCTGACATTTCAACAGAGATTGTGATCATCACAAAGAAGCCATCTGAGTGAACTCAGAACATGGGCCAAATATGAGAGGATGGGCACAGAACCAATCCAGGAATATAAAGTCTTTGCAGAAATTTTTAAGAAAAGCGTTAAGAAGTCTTAAGCCCAGGGCACCTGGCTGGCTCAGTTGGTAGAGCATGCAAGTCTTGATCTTGGGGTCACGAGTTTCAGCCCCACATTAGGTGTAGAGTTACATTAAAAAAAGAGAATTAAATAATTAAGTAAAGCATTTAAAACTATGAAAGATATCAGAAGAGCTTTTGAGTTCAACTGTATAGCTAGAAGAAGGAGAGAAGACCTCACTTAGTGTTCTATGGAATAGTCTAGCTAAAAAATATGAGGTCTTCACAGGTACTTCTCAGGGTTGACTGAAAACTATGCTCTAAATCTTTCTCCCACAGAGCCCAGGTAGTTACAGTTCTCATGAATTCTTTATGGCTGCCACTGTCCTTTCTGTCTGCCAATGTTCCTCTCACTTTCTTTTACCCAAAGCCACACTATAGTGTAAACAGTCATTTCTGTTTGCCAATTTAATGATAGTCCTGGAGAGAAGGATATATATTATTTTGTTGTTTAAGAGCTTGAGAAATCATCAGTAAGAGGAAATATATAGGCTATAATAAACTTGGGAAGTAAAAAGAAATGTCTCCATCCTATGGCATCTAACTACTTCTCCTTTACTCTGGAGTACTTCACATCTATCCACCTTCTCCAGACATTTGTCTCTTTAGGCAAACTTAACACTGTCTTTAATCCTTTTATGAAGTACAGATGGAGGAGTTTAAGAAACAAATACCTGTTTTTTACTGACTTGTTCCCTCAAAAAGGCCACCAAATCCCAAGGGAGAACAATAGGTAGGAATTAGCTCTGCTCAAGGAACTGCTTGTACTCAAGTAATGGACATTTTGGGGGAACCCTCACAGCTTCTTGACAACAAGCTTAGTAGTTGCCCTCTGCAACACCAAATTTCCCTTGGATCCTTGCTTCTAAAATTATGTGATGGCTGTGGTCTTTTCACAACTCACCACAATTAACTGCAATAACAAATTAGTCTTAACTTTAAATATTTCCTCCCATAATTCGTTTTTATTTTTATTTTTCTCTGTTTTCCATAATTATATTCCATAATTGTTTCACATCCTCTTCCTTGTCTGATATTTTGACTACTAACCTCCTCAAATCAAACAAAACCAAACAAGCAGTTATTTGCAGAAAACCCCAGCATGGGATGATTGTGGCTGGCCAAACCAGCCAAAAGATGAAGAGAGCTACCAATAATTATGGTCTTTCATAATATCAGGGTGTTCCACAGACAGAACTTTAAATTCTAACTGTTTTGTCACCTAAGCAATGATAAGAACCATTGACTAATTCTTTCATAGCAAGACAGAATATATCTTGGACTTTTATTTTTTTTTATTTTTTTTATTTTTTTTATTTATTTTTGAGACAGAGAGAGACAGAGCATGAACGGGGGAGGGGCAGAGAGAGAGGGAGACACAGAATCGGAAACAGGCTCCAGGCTCCGAGCCATCAGCCCAGAGCCTGAGGCGGGGCTCGAACTCACGGACCGTGAGATCGTGACCTGGCTGAAGTCAGACGCTTAACCGACTGCGCCACCCAGGCGCCCCATATCTTGGACTTTTATATTGCTTCCTCTGCTCTGTCCTTGAGAATAACTTGCACACAGGTAATTGTGAAACTCACATTTAGAAGAACATTAAAATCTCAAGACTGTGAGGAGATTAGAAGGGGAAACCAGTTGTGGAGAAAGGTGTTCTAACTTTCAAATTTTGCTTCTCAAATTCATGAAAGAGGTCACCAGTTGTGTGGACTGATTATCACTGGCAATGTTGAGAAGTCATTTATAAGGAGCAGAGATTTCCATCCAGGAAATTGGAAGTGACCAAATGTTCTGATTTTTAAAAAACCAAGAAGAAGATGAATTGCACAAATGTGTGAGCAAGAAATGTGGGGTGTTTGACAATGTCAAATGCCATGAGGAGGTCTAGCAGGGATAGCGGAAGACACTGGATTTGATGATTAGAACTCACATGAGATCACCAACAAAGCAGTTTAGCTCTGAGAGAACATGAGCTTAATGTCATCCCTAAGGATAATTTGGAAATGGACTATTTTAAAGGCTGGTTGGTGAGCACTTAAATTAGAAAGTGGAGGTCACCATGAGTCAGGGTGGGCTCATTATGAACAAATCATGCCAGACTAAAATCATTTCACTGGATTGATAAACTCGAGAAATGTGGTAGGCTTGAAGGATAGTATCTTCATTTGAGCAAAATTTTGACAAAGTTTTTTAATCATAGCTTTGAGAACTGGATGAAAATACAAATAAGATCAGGTTAAACTTTTGAAATTAAAGATTAAGGGAGGGATGTCCAACTGGAGGATTGTTTCTCTTGGTCTCTCTCTCTCGTTTGCTCATTGGTCCTCTCCCATGGACATTTTAGTTAATGACTTGGATGAAGAAATGGATAGTCTGCTGATCAGGGTTACAAAGTAGGGGAAGCTGGGATGATTAGCTAATGGATTGAGTGATACACTTGAGACCAAAATAAGCCAGGGCTATTGCTGTGCTGGATTGATGAAATGAATCTAACGAGATGGAGACTGATATCAGCAAAATACACGGTCAGATATGCCAGCCTCTCAAGTAACAACTTGAGGAGATAAGACTCAATAAATGTATAATAAAAATAACCAGACATTTTAATTGACTGTCAGGGCAATATGAGTCTTCGGTGTAATCCATCTAACAACAACAACAAGAAAAATTTCTCTAACTTCACACAATTACAATATAAATTATCTGTTGAACATGATGAAAGGAACCCTCACTTTAGGTGATTGCATTTGTTAGGATAATACAAAGCATGGTAACTTCTTAAAAATATTCCTTGATATTTACTTATGCACCTTTCCAATTAACAACAAAATTTGATAAACCATGTAACTTTTGGACAGGAAAAATTAATTTATTGGGTGTGTCATTAGAAACTCTACTGAGCAGATAACACCCACAGAGTTGTGCAGTTTTGTCCTAAGCACCCAATAATATGCTTCCAGAGACAGACATCTGTGGTAGTGAGGAACCAAAAAGTAGACACATGAATGAGTGAAAGAAAGATGAAAGAAAGCAAGCAAGAAAGCAAGAAAGAAAAGACACGAGGACCTAGTGGAGTTAGGGAGGGGAATGAGAATGAAAGAGGGATAGGGTAGGGAGACAGACCCTATGAACCATTGAACCATCTTTTTTTTTTTTTTCCAATTCATATTAGTTAACATATAGTGTAGTATTGGTTTCAGGAGTAGAGCCCAGTGATTCAACACTTACATATAATACCCAGTGCTCATCCCAACAAGTGCCTTCTTATGCCCATCACCCGTTTAGTCCATGCCCATATCCAACACCCCTCCAGCAATCCTCAGTTTGTTCTCTGTGTTTAAGAGTCTCTTATGGTTTGCCTCCCTCTCTGTTTTTATCTTATTTTCCCTTTGCTTCCCCTATGTTCACCTGTTGTGTTTCTTAAATTCCACATATGAGTAAAATCATATGTTTGTCTTTCTCTGACTGACTTATTTCACTTAGCATAATGCACTCTAGTTCCATCCACATTTTGCAAATGTCAGGATTTCATTCTTCTTGACCTCCAAGTAATATTCCATTGTGTATATACACACATCATATCTTATTATCTATTCATTGGTCAGTGAGTATTTGAGCTCTTTCCACAATTTGGCTATTGTCCGTAACATTGCTATAAACATTGGGGTGCACATGCCCCTTCAAATTGTCATTTTTTGTGTGTCTTTTGGATAGATACCTAGTAGTGCAATTCCTGGGTCAAAAGATCTATTTTTGTTTTTTTGAGGAATGTCCATACTGTTCTCCAGAGTGGCTTCACCAGTTTGCATTCCCACCAACGGTGCAAGAGTGTTCCCCATTTCTGCATATCCTTGCCAACATCTGTTGTTTCCCGAGTTGTTGATTTTAGCCATTCTGACAGGTGTGAAGAGATATCTCATTGTGGTTTTGATTTGTAATTCCCTGATGATGAGTGATGTTGGCATCTTTATGTGTCTGTTGGCCATCTGGATGTCTTCTTGGGAAAATTGTCTATTTGTGTCTTGTGCCTATTTCTTCACTGGATTATTTGTTTGTTAGGTGTTGAGTTTGATAAGTTCTTTATAGATTTTAAATACTAACCCTTTATCAGATATGTCATTTGCATATATCTTCTCCCCTTCCATTCTTGATGATTCACATACTTGGGTGACTTTTCTATATTCTGTATGCAGACTTCTGAGTACAGTTAATGATGCCTCACATGCTGTAGCTAGAGTACTTTATCTCAGACAGAACCTTCCTCATTGCACACTGTGCTTTCCCTTTGTGGCATTTAACACAACAGTAAGTAACCATGTGAGTATTTATCCCTTTTCCCCTCTAGACACTAAGGTAGATCCATGGGAACATACACTATGTCGTTCTCTTTCGTCACTGTATTCTTAACACGTAGTATATAGGCATACATAAGCATGTGCTTAGCACTCTATAAACATATTTGAATTAATTTTCGAACATTGCTCTATAATTCAGTAACTCCTACAAGATGGAAATTTTTTAAACAGAAAATATAATGAAAAGAAAAATACATTTCATGTTAACATGTGAATGTACAGGCAACAAAGGAAAAATACATTCTCTCAAGGTAATACATGGAATGTTTATGAAAATTGAATGCTTAGTTCATAAAGCAGGTAGTCAGTAAATCTCATCAGGCTTGTATCATATGAGTCACATTCTCTCTCCATAATGCATTAAGTTAGAAATGAAGAATAAAGAGTTAAGTAGAAAACCTCCATATTTTAGATTTTTAAAGCACATGTTTTAAAAAATTCATGGGTCAAAAAGAGATCATAATGGAACAGAAGATATAGATAAACAACAATAATACTATATACTTTAAAAAGGGGAGATACTATAGAGTAGTATCTAAAGGGAAATTTAAAATCTTAAGTGTTGATGTTAGAAGAGACAAGAAGATGGACACCAATGAGTTGAACATGTAGCATAGGGCATTAGAAAAAGAACAACAGATTAAACTTTGCCAAAGTAGAAAGAATAAAATAGTAAGACTGGAAAACCTCTGGCAAGATTGATTAGGAAGGACATAAACAGAATATGAGAAAGAAATATACTATTAGAATAAAAAAAGAAAAAGGATAGAAACTGCCAAGATCAAGAAAATAATAAAATGATAGTGTTAATTTCACACCAATTAAAAAATGTAAATTTTCAAAATCCTAGAAAGTTATAACTGACTCAAGAAGAAACATAAATTGTATTTATTTATTTACTTTTCAAAAATTTTTTTCAATGTTTCACTTATTTTTGAGAAAGAGAGAGAGAGACAGAGTATGAGCTGGGGAGGGCAGAGAAAGAAGGAGACACAGAATCCAAAGCAGCCTTCATGCTCTGAGTTGTCAGCACATAGCCCAATGCGCAGCTCAGACTTGTGAACCACGAGATCATGACCTGAGCTGAAGTTGGATGCTCAACCAACTGAGCCACCCAGGCACCCCAATTTATTTATTTATTTATTTATTTATTTATTTATTTATTTATTTATTTTTAAAGTGTATTTATTTAAGCAATCTCTACACCTGACATGGGGCTCCAACTCATGACCCCAAGATCAAGAGCCATACACTCTACCAACTCAGCCAGGGGCCCCAAGAAACAGATAAATTTTTAAAACTGAGCAGCGCCTGGGTGGCTCTGTCGGTTAAGCGTGGACTTCGGCTCAGGTCATGATCTTGCCCTGTGTGCTGACAGTTCAGAGCTTAGAGCCTGCTTCATATTCTGTGTCTCCCTCTCTCTCTGCTCCTCTGCCACTTACACTCTATCTCTGTCTCTGTCTCTCTCAAAACAATAAATATTAAAAAAAAAAATTTAAAAACTGAAAGACCTGTAACCACATGATTTTATACGTTGATTCTAGCAAGCTATCAACAAATAATTCCAAACCAATACAACTCTTCCAAAAACCAGAAAAATAAAAAACTTCTCTCAACTCATTTTATGAGGCTACCTAACTTTAATAACCAGGTTATCCAAGGAGAATAAATTTTATCAAATCTAAGAACAAACATCTTAAAATAATAATAAAATAATTTAGCAATGTATAAAGAATAATAATTACATGGAATAATTGGGGTTATCTGAGAAATACAATGCTGAATTAATATTAGAAAGATCAATCTATTAATCACCAGATAAAAACCTATATAATCATTTTGATAGATTAAGAAAAAACAGTTAATAAAGTCAATATTCCTGACTTTTTCAAAGACGTCCTTACCAATTAGGGATAGAAAGCAACTTTCCTACCCTGATAAACATCATTTAAAACAAAACCAACTTGAAATATAATTAATAGTGAAGAGGTAAATGTATTTTTGTTTAAGATCAGGAATAAGAATGCTTTTTATTACCATCTCCTTTCAGCTTTTTTATTGGAGGTACTAAAGTCCAGCTCAATAAAATAAGAAAAAAATCAAAATCTTTGAAGTTTATAAAGGAAGGAGCTGTTATCCTTCAGAGCTTATTCATTTTCTACCTAGAAAAATTCAAACCTCAAAGAATAGTTAGATAAATTGTTCAAACCAATGAGGTTTTACCAAGGTTGCAGGATACAACATAAATATTCACCATCACTTATTTATCAGTATAATGGCAATAATTAGAACATACATTTCTAGAAAATACCTTTCACAAAGGCACACAAATACAAGGAATTAGTAACGAATAGAATAAAACTGGTGCAAAGACTTTTATAAGGAAATTGTAAACATACATTGAAAAATAATAAGATAAAAATAAATGAAGCATTAAATATAACTGATGCCAATGTTAGAGAGTGCCTTTCACCCTAAGGCCATTGGTCAGGACCAGTCAAAACTGCCTGGACCTTTAGTTAGTCTTGATCGGTCTGTAACTCCCGGTTTGCGTCAGGAACCAGGAAATGCTATGATCTGTCTCTACTAGAGATATCAAAGCAGGAGACTTGATGCTCTGCTTCATATTCCAGTAAAACGGTTCATAGAATATGTGCATTTGAAAACACATGTTAAAAAGGGATGCCTGTCTGGCTCAGTTGGTTAAGTGTCCAGCTCTTGGTCTGGGCTCAGGTCCTGATTTCACAGATCCTGAGATCAAGCCCCCGCATCAGGCTCTGCGCTGCCAGCCTGGAACTTGCTTAGGATTCTTTCCCTCTCTCTCTCTCTCTCTCTCTCTCTCTCTCTCTGCCCTTCCCCTTTCCGCATGCGCGCGCTCTCTCTCTCAAAATAAATAAACTTTAAAATGCATGTGAAACAATTATATTCTGGCTTCTCCTGCAGGATCCAGCTATACAATCAATTTATTTTAATTTATTTTATTTTTTTGAGAGAGCAAGCGAGCGAGCACAAGCACGGAAGGGCAGAGGGAGAAGGAGAGAAAGAATCTTAAGCAGTCTCCACGTCCAGCTTGGAACCCGAGTGAGGCTCAGTCTCACAACCATGAGATCGCAATCATGACTTGAGTCAAAATCAAGAGTTGGACACTTAGCCAATTGAGCCACCTAGGTGCCCCAGTACACAATCAAGTTTTTAAGCAAAGAAGTATCTCATCCATGATGAATTTGGTGACATTATTTTTTATTAATGTATATTCCCCCTTGTATTCCATTCCTTAAATATGCCTTTTGCGCCTATAACATGACTCCCATTATAGTTGTATGCCTCTGTCTATTTCCAAAGTGGTAGCAGCTTACTTCATGTTTATTTTTTATCTACAGGGATTTGGGGGAACAAACTTACCCAACATCTAGAACACTACAATTGGGGAGGGAGGGAGACAAACCGTAAGAAACTCTTGAATACAAAGAATAATCTGAGGGTTGATGGGGGATGGGGGAGAGGGGAAAGTGGGTGATGGGCACTGAGGAGGGCATTTGTTGGGATGGGCACTGGGTGTTGTATGTGAGCAGTGAACCATGGGAATCTACCCCCAAAAACCAAGAGCGCACTTTACACACCGTATGTTAGTCAACTTGACTATAAATTATATTAAAAAGGAAAAGAACTAACCAAAATAAAAGAAGGTACTTCCTACTGACCCTACATTGTGTTTATGTTGAAATATTTTAATTATAGTATATTGATTTGTTCTATCAAATGCCTACTGATTTAGCTGCAAGGAGACATAATTTGGAAGATAACATGCATACAATGCACTGTCAGATAACATGACACAAATTATTATAACATTATATTTTATACATTATTACATTATTTAACACTAAATATTCGATGATAGAATATTAATCTAGAAGCAAATCACAGCCATGATTCTGGAGGTTTTATGTCTTATCTAATGATTGCTTATCTTCTGCTTGTTCCATCATATGTGACCATGAACGTGTGTGTTTTGAGCTTCTCCAGATCTTTAACAAGCAGTCCTATTTAGCATTGTTCTGAGGTCTAAGCCTGGACATCTAAAGTTCAGAGTTCATGAGGTTGGTGAATGGACTTGGTAATGCAAAGTGCACACAGTTGTCTCAAGAGACAGGAAACCAAGATTGTGAAATACAGTTCACATTTTCTTCTGTATTAAAATTCTTACCTTATGCTCCTGGTGACTTCTTAGTACTGTCATGACTGATCATCACAATCCATAAAAATATTCTTTGGCTAATATGGTCCAGAATTGATTCTGGAAAGGTTTTTTTTTTCTTCTTCTTCTTTTGGTTTGTTATATCTTCTTTGGTTGTTGTTATTGTTGTTTTAATCTAAGAGAATCATGTCATGTGATTTAATGTAAGAGAATTATTGTCATTCATAATCTGTCTTTGTTTAAACATCCTTACGAACATCGGACCTACATTGAGTCAATTAATGCTGTTTTCTCATCTGTTAATGGTGATTTAAATCTGGACTATGATAAAAATTTATTAAAAATAAGTTAAGACTAAAATTAAACTAGTGGCTATTTTATTTATTCCAAAATGTTAATGACACAGGGAAAAACAAATCCATGTTTCCGTTGTTGATTCATGTTCTTCTGTCTTTTCTTTCAGAAAGAACTTTGCATGGTGTTGCCCCTGAAGATGGAATTCAGCATCAGAACCAGCTTGGTCTCCCTCAAAGAAACCATTGACGTGCAAAAGACCCCTAGGATGTAGCATTTCATCATATACCAGGGCTGCAGTGCACTCTGCAGAATTGGGACTTGAAAAATGAAGAAGGTAGATGGAGGTTATAGTCAATTTCTGTCGCACTAAAAGTTTCCTGATCCCACGGCCGTGGGGTTTGTTGGAATGTGCCATGTCCTTGAAGCACTGGTCACCAGGCTTGTGGGGCTGGAACACATGGAGAACTCATTTTGCTACGACAGGAGGTTGCCAGGCCCTGGAACCCAAACAGGCGTCCAGAAGTACTTTGACATCTTTCTCCCACATCCATGGTCACCATATTGCAAAATGGTGGTCCCACATTCATATTCTCCTCCTGGATCCCATGATGTTTTCATCATGCTGACGTTCTTTGCCATGCTGCAGCTTTTCATGGCCTGGGACGATGAGGGCCTCAGCATTGTAGCATCAGTTAGTAGAGACTCTTTCTCCCTGCCTTTGGTTTATCAAATGACTGACTCAGGATCAGCGGCACATGGACCCCCAAGCAAAGGTCTCAGGTGGCAATCCCTGGAATGTTCTTGTTTCGATGGTCCTGAGAGTTTGCAATTAGGTTTATATACCTTGCCTTAATGACTGAAGTGTCCAAAATCATAAATTCAAACCATAATGGAAGAAAATAATAATTTATCTCATGACTGCAGTAAACATCGTCCGATGTCTCAGATTTATCCCACTGATTATTCTTTAAACCAGAAAAGATATGTATCAACATAGAAATGGTCTTTTTTATGGGGATCCAATTCCATGACTGTATGTACCATTGATTCTTGGTCACTGATGCCACTTTCCCATTCGTGGGACAAGGATGTTTTCCACAAAGCTCTCCCCTATAAGCTAATGGCAGCCGATGCCTGAGCATCTGCATCTGGAAGTCTTGATATGAAAGTTTCTACCCCTCTTAGATGAGAGGTGGCCTGTGGTCCCCACAATGGGATCCAATTCTTTCTGCCCATTCATGGAGTGACTTGGAGAACAGAAAGCTGGTTTGCTGAAGGACCACTCAGTAGAGAGGTAAGGAACTCATTTGGTTAAATGTAAGCTTAACTATGTCAAATATAGAAAAGCATGTGGGAAGATTTCTTTTACAGAGCACATTTCTGTTGCCTAGGATATGAATCCTTAAAGTCTTTCTAAGTAGTGATTGGAATTTACAAACAGAATCTTCCCTATGTTGCATGGTTCCATGTTTGAAATGCCTTTTGACTCAGTAATTATTTTGTTTGTATTCCATGCTCAGACAATCAGAGGGGATGCTTTTCACCTTGATATTTTGGCTCCTAGAATGGTAGGTAGGTACATGAGAAGCTTTCATTTTCATCCCAGGGATGTAATGTAGGGTGGAAATCTCTAAATAAGCAGTGGTAGGATGTCCCTTTGTTGCCACATTCTTCTTTTAATGAAACCCGGATTCAGAATTCTATGAGGAAGTAGCTGAGAGAATGATGTTTAACCTTCTTTCAAAAGGACTATTCTCAAGTCTCCTTGAGGGTATTTATGCCCAGGATTATACCAGGAGCTGCTGTGCACAGCTTCAGAGGCTTCAATTGTAGCCTACATAAATGGATTCACCAAGCCATGCCATTAACTTGGACCACCATCGTGTCAGTGATGTGACCTGACCCTTGTAGGGGACGAATCTAGAAGTTTCTCTGACATGTATTGACCCCGTTCATCCTAAAAGTTTTCTCTCTTTTCCTCTAGTCTAACTTTATGGCTAAAAAGTTTGGCTTGTTAACTTAACGTCTAAATTAGATCTTAAAAAATCTGAGATTGGAGCCACACGGCGAGTGCTGGTTATTTCCTTCTTGGAAAAGACGAATAATTGTTCTCGTGGGCAAATTCATTTTATTTGTATTTATTTATTTTTTTAATAGGAAGTCGTTTTTTATTTTTATTTTTTAGCATTTATTCTTGAGAGAGAGAGAGACACAGAGATACAGCGCGAGTAGGGGAGGGGCGGAGAGAGAGGGCGACACAGAATCTGAAGCAGGCTCCAGGCTCTGAGCTGTCAGCACAGACAGCTGACATGGGGCTCGAACCCACGAACTGTGAGATCATGACCTGAGCCCGCATCAGACACTGAACCAACTGAGCCACCCAGGCACCCCGGGCAATTTCATTTTAGAAGACGCATGCAAAGAGGCCCAACACATGTGGCCAAATGGAAGTCCGGTCTATTCGGCATGCCACCATATCCCACCCCAGATGTATCATTTCTTCTCTGAAGTTTGCTGGAGGCCAGTGTCTGTCCATCTTTTGGCCCACTTCCCACCAATAGGGGTCCTCAAAATTATTTTTTCTGCCAAAAGGGAATATGTATTTCCAGAGGTCTTTTGCACCTACCTTCATGCATTTTACACTATTTCACAGCACAGCGTAATTATTGTGTAAACTTTTAGTTTTAAATGGCATCATACCTTGCAACACCTCATTTTAGAAAATGGCAGCTCCATTGCTATGTTAAGTCACAAATCTATTGATAAGAGCTACAGGTATTTAGAAGAGAACTTTAAAATGACATATATTTTTTTTTCATTCAGATTTGCTTAAACAGAGGAGAGTACTCTGTGTTTAGAGGCATGATTACCCTTCAATGTTATCAGACACAATAGATTGTGTCCCACAGTTGCACTAGGATTTAGAGGCTAATGAGCTTTTGCAAAGAGATCTATTCTAAAGAGCATGTGAAGCCGGACTTCACTGCTAGGATGGACCTCCCACGGGGATGTTTCTTCATACCCTCCTTGGTGGTGGTGACCAAGAGAGTGTCAGCCGTGATGCAGCTGCTGAGAGACAATGACACGTGTGGGCTTGGCGGATATGGATCACCAGGCTGTCCTGCTGTCTGCAGACAATGAGATGCAATGCACACATCCATTTCAAGACCAGATGTCTTTGGGGGAAATTTGTGTGAGCAGCATGGTTTATGATCCTACATCTCACCCTTTGCGTGCTGTTCCGGCCATTCATACCGGCTCTGCTCACCTGGACTCCAAGGCCTTCTCGTCACAGATGCTTTAGGAACACAGCTGTCTATTGGAGCCCCACAGTGGGTTTAAGAAAGACAGTCAGTATATTTGGGGGAGTTGCTCATCTCAGTAAATCCTGGCCATGAGTCAACGACGTTGGCCAACACTGTGATATGTGAGCAGAATTTTGGTGACGACGAAGGGTAGTCTATTGGACATACAAGGCATAAAAGAGACGGAATCTGATCACCACTTACCCTCCACACCTTAGACACAGCCCCATATTAAGCCAGCGAGCCCCAGACTTAAGGGTTGACGGATAAATCAATCTTCTTTCCACAGAGGATGGGTTGGAAGCACCATTGATCTCAAGATCATAGACTCCAAGCTATGGTCAGGAGATTCACACCTGCCTGCCTCTGAATGTTAAAACCACGTTTGAAGCTCCACATTGGAGCTCTGTTGTGGAGGAGTGAGAGAAGTCAGCTCCTCATACGTGTGGGGATCTTCATGGTGAGGTTTCTCCTTCACGCTCTTCTCCCGTATGGTCACATGGGACATCCAGGTGAAACTCATGCTTCCAACATCAGTGAAGCCTCTCTCTTATCTTGTCTCCTACAGAAGCCAAATTTCAGACTGGATTATTGAATCAATGCCCATATCCTGGGTTTTGGGGAAAAACTGCAGTCTTGGCTTTCTGTGGGATCAGTCTTGGTTGGCCTCCAGTGATCCATTTAGCAATACGTAACTAACATGCTGTTGAACCTACTAGATGGGTAACGCAGGGACAATTTGTTTTTCCTCTCTATTTCTTGGTTTCTTCATCCTTTTTTTTCCCAAAAGTTTATTTATTTATTTTGAGGGAGGGGAGGGGCAGAGAGAGAGGGAGGGAGAGAATCCCGCATACAGCCCAGTGTGGGGCTTCAACTCATGAACCATGAGACCATGAGCTGAGCCAAAACCAAGAGTCAGACCAACTAAGCCACCCAGGCGCTCCCAGTTTCCTCATCTTTCAAACCGAGATAATAATGGCTACCTCAGGGACTGTGGATGGTCCCTTCCAGAAAGTCTGGAATCCCCCAAATATATAAAGTGAGATTTTCCCAGGGAACTCAGAAGAAGGACCCTCTGCCTACGAGTTTGCATGCCACTTGTCTTGAAACTAGAGCTTTTCCTTGGTTCCAGGGTAAAGCAACCCAGACCTCAAAGGACCCCACCCAGAATGCAGAGTTTATTCATCCACGGATGTCAGGTGAGAACACATGCAGAATTACAATGATCTCAGGCCATGGTAACATCTTCACAAACACCTGGAGATCCTGCTGATACTCCCCAGTATAGGGAAATAGCTATTCTCTGTAAGTGTGAGAGTTCTGGGAAGCACAGTTCTCGTAACCTGTCATTGAACTTGGATAGTTCTTACCCCTTACTGTACATCAGCATGACACGGACAGATTTTCTCAACATTCTTATCTTGAGGCTGTACCCCTGGTTAGTAACAACAGTGTTTCTGGGGTGGGACCACGGCAACAGTATTTGTAAAGATTCCTGGGTGATTCCGCTGTGCAGTGCAGGCTGAGACCATGGGCTAGGGCTGTCCACGTCCCTTCCTTCCTGGGAGATGAGCCCATCTGGTCATCACAACTGCATCTCTCAAAGCCTGGGTCCCTAGCGCCCAGGCTCCTGACCCAGCCTCTAACTGCTCTTCTCCTTCTGGGACATGTGTACCACAGTGAACAAACACCTCCACTTTCTCAACCCTTCTTCTATTCTTGGTTTTTCCCTGGGGCCACCACTGCCCTACAGTGCTCCCCCGGGGACAGCCATTGATGTGTACCTTGAGCCCTTTAGGGGAGTAGCACTCATCAAATTCTTGGTCTTCTCACTTCAAGATCTGTTGTTCATTCCTCTCCAGCCACCTCCACAGCCACGCCTTGCGTCTCGTCTTTATGCCATACTAACACCTGCCTGAAATCCCCACTGCACTGAATCCTCTCTCCGACTTACACTTTCTGTACAATTCCCTTTGGATGAACCCTTCTCTTGGGAAAGCTTTCCTCTTTGTCTTTCTTGGCCTCACATGTCCCCTGTCTTGTGTATCTTCTTCATCCTCTGGCTGATCTTCAGCTGTGTCCTTCAGGGCTCCTCCCCTTGTGTCTCCCCATTAAAGGTTGTTCTCATTTTCAACCCTTATTTTGGGCAGCTCCATCCAATCCATCCTTCAAAGACAGCATTAAGTGGTCCTCATGCTATACATGCTCATAGCACCTGATGCCGTGGTGAGACCCATCACAGAGCATTCACATTGTGTATTTACTTCTGGTTCTTCCCACCTAAATTGGGTTCTCTAGAGAAACAGAACCAATAGGATATCCCTAGAGATAGATAGAGAGATAGAGAGATAGAGAGATAGAGATAGAGAGAGAGAGAGAGAGAGAGAGAGGTAGAGATAGAGATAGAGATAGACTTAGAGATAGAGATAGAGATAGATACAGATCTAGACATATCTATCTTAGACATAGATATAGACACAGATATAGATATATACATACATAGGTATATATACCTATCCATCTATAGATCTATTTATTTATAGAAAGAGAGATCTCTGTAAATAGACAGATACATAGGTATATCCAATAGATCTTTATCTATACAATAGATAATTATAATTCTATTAGGTATATCTATTTATCATCTATCTAGACACATCTGTCTCTGTCTCTGTAAATAGCTGTATTGTTATCTCTGTCTCTCTTTCTCTCACTATTGAATTATTTTAAGGAATTGGCTCAAGTGATTGTACAGGCTGGCAAGCCCCCAAATCTGCAGGGCCGACCAGAAGGCTGGAAATTCAGCAGGGATTCTATGTTGCAGTCTTGAAAAGGAATTGCTTCTTCTTTGGGAAACTTCAGTCTTTGCTCCTGAGTCCTTCAAATGATTAAATAAGACCCATCCCCAACCCCCAACCACTCCCCATCCATCCACATTATGGAGGGTAATCTGTTTTACTCAGTCTACCAACTTAAATGTACTCACATCTAAAACATATGTTCGCAACAACATGAAGACTAGTGTTTAGCCAAACAACTGGGCATCATAGCCTAGTCCAACATAAATTTCCTCACACCACCTATCTCAAATATGGAATGGATGTGGTACCTGGCCCTGTGTAAGTAATTCTTTTGTGTATAACTCCTTTATAACATTAAAAATAGCAGTGATCGGTATAGGTATTGAGTTTATACTCTGTACATAGACTATCTATACAGACTATGGACATCTGCTAAAAAATGGTTTCTTAGCTTTTGCTCACAATATTCTGTTTAATCTTCACCCCTAACTTGGACGTAAGTAGTTCAGTTCTGTATGATATGGCTGGACTCAAAAAGCTTGATTTGTAAACCAAATGGATGTAATCAATGAGATACAAGACTAGGGTTTAAATCTAGGTCTCCTGGCTTCTAATCTTATCTCCCAAATTCTAACACCTTCCTCTCTTCCCGTATTTATATTGGTATTAGGTTATGATCGTGTGCTCAGATGTAAGAGAAATGTATCTTTTCTGTGTCTCTTGAACCATTTCTCTAAATGAGTATTTATGAACAATCCTTCTCCTCTCAAGCATGTAAAAAAAAATTCCAAGGGTTGCATTAAGCCTGTTATAACCCAGAGCCTCTCTCTTGACCCCAGCTGCCTCTTGTTTTAAAACAATACTTGGAAGAAAATAAATTGTTAGCTCTCGTGGCAGAGCCTTTATGCCAGGCTTTAGGGGATCATTACCATAATATTATGCGTCAGGAAGCAATTTTCCAAATGACACTTCAGTGACCCCAAAGAGCCTTAAATCAAAAAGAGAGCTTTGGATTCTATTTAGTGCAAAAACGGTCATTGACTTCTGTTTTTTAAAATAATCAAGCAGATATCACACAGAGGACAAAGTTATTGAGCTTTCCATTCTTTGGACCGTTGTCTGGGTCCAAGTAGATATGATCATTTTGTTGGTCGAGGTGCTAAATTTGGGTTGTATTAGGAAGGGATGGGGGGAAAGACTTAGAAATGTGTCATCCTCTGGCATGGTAGTCGAGAATTCTTAACTGGAATATTCATAAAACTGGAAGATAAATGTCTAGGGAGAATGGACCATGTCTTTTTCAATGTTTTATGCCTGTCTGCTTGATCTGTGCCTCGTTCCAAACAGCAAGGAGCCCAAGACCCAGTTCTCAAACTGAGTTATCAAACTTCCCCAAAGTAGAGACTGAGGTCTTTCAGTAACAATTTGGTTTTCCTCTTTATTCAATAGCTTAGTTCTCCCAAATGCACATAAAATGGGCTTTTCTCATGCCGTTTCCAATACACTTTCCAGAAAATAAGATGTACGTGAATGCCATGTCAATTGAAAGAGCTTTTGACTAGGAGTATTATGGTCACTAGAGAATAATCACTTGCTATGTATATTATGCAAAAGACTTTGTCTAAAGCACTCGTTTGTAAATAAAGCCCTTCAATGCCTATAATATAGGTGTAGGTCCACCATTCACTTCCTAGAATACAGTTCTTGATAAAGTACCAGAATAGGCACACTAACGTGAGCCACTTATTTCTGCCTGGTTGGAACAATTGTATTTGTTTGTAGGAAAATGGGACAGATGATGAACCTTGGCAAAGAGTCCCCAAACATTCAGTTCCTCCTTCACGTAGAGTCAAGTTTTCCGGAGACTGAAGTGATGGCGGTCAAACCTGCTTCTTTCCTTGGAACAGCCCACAAAACATAGGACAGAAAGGGATTAAAACCATCAACCCAAATGACTACCCTGGAGGAACACTGGTGTGCACATTACGTAGGACTTACGGCCGTCATCCTTGTCGCTGTGGGGTGGAGAAACCTAGCTAGAAATGCACTGATAAACAGCCAGCACTTCAAGAAAAAATTCCAAATAGAAACTAACTCAGTAAAACAGAAGGGCTCTGGGCACAGATCAGCTGGAGAAAGAGAAGAAGGTGTCAAGAGCAGAACCCAGCCAGTCCAGATGGGACATGGCTCCCTGTATACCTTGCCCAAGCATTGCTCAGCGGGCATGCGAGACTTCAAGGTGTCTCCTTTGTAACCCACTGTGTTACAGAAAGTCATAGTTCTCTTTATAGACCATCGGCTGCATCGTCACCAAAAAAAAGTCCTTTTACCTTCTTCCAAAAGTAGCAAGTCCAACAGCTTCTCCAAGGAGTGTTGTGTTCTGAGGATCTGATTCCTGGTGGTAAATTCAACTCGTTACAAGAAAACAGAGGATGAAAGGAGCTCCACAGATGAAGCAAAGAGATGTCTTGAAAAATCGACTCCATCAGCGTTGAGGAGAGTAGGCCAGCATAGAAACTAACAATGGCGTTGCCAGGAACCACTTGTCAGTTAGGTCCTGAGAACCCCATGTGTGTTTGGGTGTCAAAACACAAAACAAATGAAAACAAAGAAACAGAAACCAAACGCAGACTTAGTCAGGAGAGAGTTTTATTCCAAAGGATTATTGGAAGTGTGGGGAAAGCCACTAGGGACATAGGGTCCATGGAGCTTGAGAGAATGCTCTGTCTACAAGGTCAGCAAGGACAGTTAGGCAAAAGGGGATTTAAAAAGATTTTTAATGTTTATTTTTGAGAGAGAGAGAGAGAGACAGAAACAGAGAGAGACAGAGCTTGGGGAAGGGCCAGAGAGAGAGGGAGACACAGAATCCGAAGCAGGCTCCAGGCTCCGAGCTGTCAGCACAGAACCCGATGCGGGGCTGGAACCCACGGACCGTGAAATCATGACCTGAGCCGAAGTCAGACACTCAACCGACTGAGCCACCCAGGTGACCCAAAAGGGGATTTTCTCTTGTAGAGAAGAGTAGTCATGACTGTCATAACCCACAACTCTAGAAGGATCTGGGCATGGGAAATGTAATGAAAGGTGGCACAATCCAATGGTAGACCAGAACTTGGTTTCCCCCTGAGCCAGCCTGTCCTGAGGAGAAGCTGTTCTGTCTCAGGCTGAGCGTACCAAATAAAAACAATCTCAGTAGAAAATTCAGGGCCTTGGGAGAAGGAGAGAAGCTGAACTAAAGTTTGCTTAACAAAGATTTTTGTTGCAGTGGATGAGTGGGAACAAGCCATTCAGTGAACCATTGAGGAGGCAAAGAATGGGAATCTGAAGAGTGTGTGTCTGGCTCGTCTAGGTGAACAAGCAGGCGTCTGTGAACTTATCTAACTCACGTGAGGGAGGGTGGTTCTTCCCAGTCAGCGGCTTTCCAGAACAGAGAGGGTGGGGCAATTTCTTAACCTTCCCCATTTTCCAGGATCACGGGGTTCAGGTAGATTTCAACATTGTCCTGGGTGTAACCCTGTGGAAGGGTCTTGCGGGAAACATTACTTTCAACGCTCAGCCTCCTGGCCACTCCGGCTCCATGGACTCAGCATATAAAGAAGGAAGATGACTGTGAACGGAAGGAATGTTTCGTGGAATCCCATTTCATGGGATGGCGTTGGTGCCATGGGTATGGTCGCTACAGCTTTTCTTGGTCATGTGGCTCTGGGAATCATGACGCACTCTGGAGTCTCCAGGAAGGAGCCCTGGAGGCCTCTTCCTTGGCCCATTGGAACAAGCTCACTGCACACCCCTTAGAAAGGATTTCTTTTCTTAATAGCAGCTTCCTTGAGATGGAACTCACATGCCATTCAGTTCACCGACCTAAATTCCACAACGTTTTCAACAGATTCAGGCTTGTGCATTACCACAATTTTAGAACATTTCCTTTCTGAAAGTAAACCCCATAACTATCAGCAGCCACTCCCCATTCCACCCTCTGCCAGCACGTGGCAGTCACCAGTCTGCTTTCTTTCGATAGGTTTGGCTTCTCTGGACATCTGACGTAAATGGACTCTACAACATGACCTTTTGTGTCTGGCTTCTTTCACTGCGTGTGATGTCTTTGAGGTTCAGCCACATGTAGCATGTGTCAGAATTTCATTGTTTTTTTAATGGCCAGATAATGTTCTGCTATGTGAATAGAACACATTTTGATGATCCGTTCATCACGTGGTGGACATTTGGGATTTTTCCATGTTTTGGCTATTATGAACAGTGCTGCTGTGAACATTCATGTATGAGTTCTTATGCAGACAAACGTTTTCTTCTTGGACAAATGCCTTCATTTCTACAAGACTCTCATGACCACCAGGGGCCACCCACTATTAGAGGATGGATCCCAATAGGTACCTCCTTACAAGTACCTATAGAATCCAGGATTCTGGGCAGAACCAAATATGCAGCAGCTACCCCCTACCCTTACACTCTTGCCATGGCTTATTCTGTCTGCATGTCCCATTGCTTAGATTTGCACTGAAAGTATTAGCCCTTTGGGTCAATCATGCTCTCAAGAGATGAAAAGCCCATATCCTCCTGGAGGAAAACATGGGCAGTTAGAGTGTTGGCCCAAACAGCGATGGCTATATCCCCTCTCAAAAAGATATTTGCAGTGAGCAAGCAGTCCAGTTGATTCAATGATACTTTGATTAAGTCATGGCATTCAAGCAGTGATGGATAGAGAGAAGGTACAGCATTTGGGTCAGAAGAACTTGGTTCAGTCCTATTCAGGCTCCTTCTTAGCTGTGGAAGAGACTGCCCACCCCTTCTTCCGTATGCCCAGCTCTGCCCATTTCCAGTCTCCTAATGGGTAGATGTCCCCAGGTGACCAGGTCCCCCCAGAAGTGAGCAGAAGTGGATGTACCAGGTGTGACTGTGGATGTCTGTCACAGGATCCACCCCTCTGCACTTCCTTCCAGCTGACTGTAAAGCTGATGCCCAGAGGGACCCTGCAAGATGTGGGCTGAAGACAACAGAAGCATGACAGCTTGGATCCCCGAATGACTGTGTGGACCAGAGACTTCCACTGCCCCATGGCACAAGCCCTACACTGTGCATGAGAGTGACCACGTCTGAGCCACCACGTTAGGTCCATTTGTAACTGCAGCTTACCTACTCTAAAGCACCACCTCTGGTAAGTGATATTTCTCCCCGGAATCTCATCTGTCAGGGATGATAGCTGTGCCAATACCTTCTGTTCTTTGGGGAGTAAATTAAGCAATGCATGTCACCAGCTTTATAGGTGTACATTGTAGTCAAAACATCTATTGTTGGAATTAACATTGACTAGAAATCATTGCTTCTCAGTCATAGCTGAAGCTGCAGATTTACTCACACAGAGTGGAGCTAGAGATGTAGCTTTTAGAAAATGTGGAAGGAGACCCACAATCATCATCTAAAGGCTAATTTCCAGAACTCTTACTATGGGCTTTGTAAGGAACAGAAAAAACTTAAACATAAAACCAAAACAATCCTTTGCAACAGACCTGGGACAATTGAAAGAAACGTTCCCACCAGGGGCATTTCACGGCATGGTTTTCATCTTTGAGAGACTGTGATCATTTAGACATTTGGTCAGAGACACGTTTAACAAAATACGAGCTTTCCAAAGTGACTATGTTATGTCGAAGAGGAGTTCGGGTGGCAGAAATAATAGAATCTAATCTAAACACAGGACCTTCTGGAATTGTATAGCAAAGATTTGATGAAAACTAGACAGAACCATGTGACATTAATACCTGCAGCTGTTTGTGCCTGGAATTTATTGTGTGTGAATGCTCTGTCATACATAGGAGTATAGCATTGGCATCAAACACGTTTTATGGAATTAGTCAGAACATTCTGTTATTTTGTTTGACAAGAACACGTTTGTTCTTTTATATGACTTTTAAAAATATTTTTGGGGGAGTGCATGCAAGTGAGGCAGGGGCAGAGAGAGGGAGAGGGAGAATCTCAAGTTGGATCTGGGCTGCCAACACAGAGCCCGACGTGGGGCTCGAACTCACGAATCGTGAGATCATGAACCATGAGATCATGACCTGAGCCGAAACCGATGGTCGGGTGCTTAACCGACTGAGCCACCCAGGCACCCCCTTATTTGACTTTTTAGAAAGAGACCTCGCAGAGGCATACCCTACCAAATTAAAACAGTGGTCCAGCGATGTAGACTGACATCTCTACCAGTGGTTAAAATGCCACCTCACACCACAGAGAATAGATTTTTTTGAGCTCGACAGCAGGCCTTTTATGAGTTCTCAACACATGCAAAATTATAATAATTGTTTCTACTTGCTCCCTCTTTCAGAGTCATTAATTGATTTTCCTTATTGTATTCAAATTACAGACTATATTTAAAAATGTTTTATTAATTGCCAGCATACTCCAGGCTCCTTGGCAGTGTGTTTCCACTCTGCAGAAGCTGTTGCTTGTTTTTGTATTATTTATGAAGGGTATGTTTATTCTTCCTTAGCATAAAGAGTACTTCTTCCAAGTGCCGGATCGCTCTCAGGAATAATGATGTTGTGTTGATACAGAGAAGGGGAACGAGCCTTCGGCTCCTGGGTCTGTCCTTGGGTCTCTCACTTACTAATTGGGTCGCCTTGGAAACTCAACTTAAACTCTCTGTGTGTCACTTTTCTTGTTTATAAAAAGAGAATGGTAATCACAGTGTCCCCTTCATCGGGTTGCAGTCGGGACCAAGGAGATTAACAGAACCATTCTTGGCTCCATTGTAAACGTTCAATAATTGTGTTATTTTATTGTTAAGCTTTGGTGCTCAGGTGGTTGCTTTATTCATGACATGATTCTGTAGCACCTCCCTTGTGGTGGAGATGGTGCTGGTTTCTTGCAAACGTAGAGATAGTTACAAAGAAGCTTGGGTGAGCTTCACACTTGGCGGGGAGGAGGCACCACGACCTCCATTCAGTGTTGTTGTGTTTACAGTTGAAGTCACTTCAGAAAATGCTGGTGTCAAAGTATGGACTTCTCAGTTAAGACTGAGAAAGGTATGCCTTCACAGAGGGGTTGCTTTCATTTCTTTGGACTTTTTCTTTTCTAATTGTGCCGTCTCCCTCCCGTGAAAGTTTAATGCCATAGTTACACAGTGCCTCTGGTTTTGTACTACGTGCCTATTTGTGCTTTATACATAAAAACACTACAGCTTTTTTTACCCCTAAGATTCAATCTTGATCCTTTAGGGGTTCTTTCGTCTCCATTGATGGTACATGCCGTACCAAGAAATAGCACCATGGAATGCGCGGAGAGGAAATTTTGATAGACAAATAGGAGTGTATTCCCATATCACACTAGCTGAAGCCTCTTATATATTCTTGAGTGACACAATCCACACATGTCTCTATATCAACATCTGCATATAGTTATTTTTACATATACATGTGCCTTGTATGTGCTGACGCTGTTTAGGTATGTATTTACATTATTATACTTGCACACATACCTAATTCTAGTTAGCAAGTAGGGTTTGCATTATTCTTTTTTAATTTTTTAAAAGTTTATTTTTTTATTTTGAGAGAGAGAGAACAAGTGTGGGGGAGGGGGAGAGGGGAGAGAGAGAATCCAAGCAGGCTCCACGCTGTCAGTATGAAGCCTGATGTGGGGCCCGATCCCATGACCCTGGGATCCTGATCTGAGCCGAAATCCAGAGTCGGATGCTCAACCACCCAGGTGCCTGAGTTTACATTATTCTTAACATATCCTTTTTAGTGATTTTTTAGATAATTGAGAGGAACAAAAAGAGCGTATAGTCCTCCAAATACTATTGTATATCAATGGTTAGTAAGTGGACAAATCTTGTAGTTCACAGTGAACAAAACTGGATAGGCAACATGTGAAAAAAAAGCCTCATTAAAATCTGTTTTCCTATCCTAGTTATAGAGGCAAGCGTTTTTGTAGAAACTTTGGATATAGTAGAAAAGTATACATGAGAAACAAAAAAACAAACAAAATCAACCGTGAACCTAGCACTCTGGAAACATCATTGTCAATGTCTGAGTATCTGTGTCTACACACACGTTCTGGTTATGATAAGAAACACATGCAGAGCTAAGTGTTAGAAAAGGGGGCAAGGTCCTCAAGATGGTAAGACACACTGACTGTGTAATCTAGAATCTAGTCATGTTCAAAAAGAGATCTGGCCTTTGCCCCTTACCTTCTGGAGGTGACCTCTAAGCCCTTGGAATGTCCTGTGTGAGAGGTGTCTTTGCCTGGGGCCTTGGGGTCACTGGATTGTGTAACATTGTGATTTAGGGTGGGGCTTCTGGCCATGCCAGAAAACCTCACAAAGTGACAGAGGGTGGACGCTTTGGGTCATGCGATATCAGCTTGTCTTCCTGAGTGTGTTGGGACTGAGATCGGCCGCATGGTCAGTCCTTCTTACATGATGGAGCCCCCATAAGAACTCTGGACACCCAAGTCTCACGGGGGTGTTCCTTGGCAGTATTCTGTGTATATTGTCACCCATCAGTGCTGGATTGTAACACTGTCCATGTCTCCACAGGGACAGAGTACCTAGAAGCTCTGCATTTGTAATTTTCTCACATGCATCTCCACTTGCCTTTTCCCTTTGCCAATTTCCGTGTGTACCCTTCAGCTGTAGTAAACCGTAACTGTGAGCAAAACAGCTTTCTCTGATATCTGGGAATCCTCCTATGGAATTACTGAACCTGACAATGGTCTAGGGAAGCTCCCCAGAGCTTGCAAAATTGCATCAGAAGTGATGACAGTCTTGAGGACTGCTCTCTGTACTTTGGTGGTTGGGTAACTTTGGCATGGGCATGTAGCTAAATACAAGGGGAGACCACAGGAGTGGGTTAATGCAAAGAGGTGGGATGTAGTGAGACGGACATAATGTACGGCTCCAGCTAAGAGGCCAAAGACCTTCCCTGGGGGTTTCCTAGCGCAGGCACTGTTAATCAGGGCTGGAACTTTTATACTCTCCATGGCATGGTGCAAGGACGGGCTAACCCTGTTTAACAAGCTGGGTGCAAGGGAATGAAGACCATCTCTAGTGCTAGAGAATGCTAGAAGCAGCACACTCAACATGAGGGGGAAGGCGTTGTGGGCATGATGGTCATGAGGAGGAGCTTCCAGGAGGAGAAGAGCTTCAGCTGGGCTTGGACGATGAGCGATTTTGGGAAGGTCACTTGGAGAAAGGGGGCAGCAGGAGTGAATGCTGAAGGCAGTGATATTTAGGGAATGCTTATGGTGCAGGGCGCAGACCTCTCTTTTCGGGAGGGTGAATGGGAGTGGGCCCATGCAGTAGAGTGACAGTCATATTTGAGAAATTTGTGGGTGATCTTGAACCTCTGGGTAGGGAATCCAGGTTCTCTCCTGTTTTATTACTTACTGTCCTTAACTATGGCCTTGGGAAAATTAGTTTCTTCATTTGAAAAAAACGGTCTGTTAATATTTAATTTAGAGAGCTCTTGTGAAATGTAAGTAGGAAATGTATATAAAATATTTATTACTTTCCTTCGCACCTTGGAGATGCTCACAATACGGGTTTCCTTCTATCCCAACCAAGAATAGCCTCCAGGTTGAAGCAGGAGAGTTCTATGAGAAATATGGTATTTAAGAATTTTTTTCTGGAGGAAGGCAACAGAGATGAAATTGAATTAGAAATAATTGAACATGGAGGAAAGAAACTCAATAAAAATAAGAAATAAATATAACTTTAGGTATTTTGAAAATTGATACATTAAAAAAAATCCCATGGTCACACAACTCAAGAAATGATTAACAGTGGAGAAACTCAACAGGTACTATCTTTAATAGATGACCATGGTTAACATCTTCAGTGTTGAGTCATATGGAAATCATGGACCCCTGATAGGATGTGATGGGAAGGACACCTTCCCTATGAGGACTTCTTCCCCAAAACCCCTATCTCTGCAGTTTAATCATTAGAAGGCATCAGACAAACCCAGATTGAGAGACAATCTAGAAAATATCTGTGAAGGTTACAAAAAGCAAGGGAATTCTCAGAAATTGTCATGGTGCAGAGGAAACTAGGAGGTATAATAAGTAAATACAATGTAGTATCCTGGATGGGATCCTGAAACAGAAATATCTCACAATTGAAAACACTGGGAACATCCTCGTAAAGTCTGTAAATACAGTTAATAGTAATGTTCCAAAGTTGGTTACATAGTTTAGACAAGCAGGCCATGGCCATGTAAGATGTGAATATTAGGGGAAACTGGGTAAATGTTGTAAGGGAAATCTCCATGCTATCTTTATAACTTTTCTGTAAAACTAAAATTATTCCAAAATTAAAAAAAGTTTACTAAAAAATACTAAACAAGACAAAATTAAGAAAAATTATTCCTGATTTAGTACTGGCTGTACAAAGAAATTTACTGCCAAATAAACTACTCTAATCTGGGGTTCCAGGATCTGAGGACAGGAGAAAATGAACATGCCAGCTCAAGAACAAAGAAAGAGAATTTGTCCTTCCTCTGCCTTTCTGTTCTATTCAAGTCCCCAGTGGGTTGGATGAGGCCCTCCCGTGTTTGGTGAAGGTAGATCTTCTTTACTCAGGCTACTGATTCAAATGCTAATCTCTTACAGAAACACCCTCACAGACACACCAAAAGTAATGTTTTACCAGCTATCTGGACATCCCTCAGACTGGTCAAGTTGACACATAGAATTAAACATCATATGAGCATCTAAGAGAAGCAATACATGGTTTCTAAGTAGCCACTTAAAGAAGATCAGCACCCTTTGGTTTTGTGGAGCATGGAGTTTGATAGCACATACAGGTTTAATGCCATATGGCCTTGCTTCATTGAGGAAGATGAAGGTCATCAAAGGAGGAGAGAGATATGGAGGGAGAATAGGAGATGGGAATCTTTAAAAGGCATGCAAGGTCACAAAGATCTGGAAGATTATAAGCTGTGAAATGTATGAAGTCTATCCCTGTTCATCTCACTTATGAAATCTTCGATGAAATCTGCAAAACAGATTCACAAAAACTCTGTGTGGCTGGATTTCCCATGGACATTGGTGAATGAGACAAATTCTGCATGCCATTTGTGTTGGATGACTCAAATAAGGGGCTCCGTTCTAGGTTGTTGATACAGTGCAGTGATCTAGAATGAATGGTCCTTGGTTTTACATTCCTGTTCCATCGTGGTGTCGTGGGTTGACTAAACATGTCACAGTTTTTTACTTCCATGCAATGAAGAGGGTTGGCGTAGGAAACACCAATACTACCTGCCTCTGTCACTACCACAAAGTTGTCTAGAGTGTCTGTGTTCTTAAATCGTGTTTTTGTCTTGCCTGCTAGCAGGGCATGATGCCATCTAGTTGGTTCAATTTCCATGGAGGTATACGGTATGCTCCGGTAACAGACCTACTAGATTCCAACACCCTGCAAGATCTCTTTCTTTACTGTTTGATCCATTTCAGGGACAATTTCATTCTGTTGTAATTATCCAGTCTACACCCTTGGATAAAAAATGCGTATACCCAGAAACATTGCAAAAGTTGGCCATAATGGCATGCAAATTACGGAAAATTCTCATACGCAAGAAAATGTTATTGTTTCCTCTAGTGCTGTCAAAAACCTTTGCATTCAAGCACAGTTCGGGCAGCCTTGGTTCACCTGGGAGCTTGTAGAAAATGTAGTATCTCAGGTCCCTTCCCGCCAAGACCTATGGAATCAGAATCTATAATTTTAACAAGACCCCTAGTGGATTTGTGTGCACATTAATGTTTCAGAAGCTCTGCTCCAAAATATACCATGTGAAATCTCAGCTGACCCCGCCAGTGAAGGGAGAAGAGAGCAAAGGAGACCATAGTTGGTACTTGAGAGTCTGACCCTGGGGTTGAAAAACCAGATTTCCTAACTCCTGCCCTCTTTGTTTTCTGAAAGCCTCAGAGGAGTTTCACCCTAAGACCAAGATGTCAGTTTAACATAAGAACCCTTATTCAAACACTGATTGAGAAAGGCAATCCTTTCCTCCCCTTTTCTAAAGCTTGCAAATAGCTGTCAGAACCAAAGGATCATTTTTTTTTAGGTGATTTCTCTCCTGAATACAAAAATAGTCCTTTTGTGTGCTAGGAGAAAGGACTTTGCTCTGTCTGGGACCTCTTCGTTTGTTTTATTTACAGTCTCCAATCATGGTGGTATGGAGGGCAAGGAATCATGTGTGATAGTCAGTTTTCCTCCTTTTCCTTTTAAAAGACTGGATGTGAAAGCTTATATTGCTGGGAAGCCCAGAAGAGGATACTGTGGGAAGAGGCTCATTCTGTGTAAAGGACGAATAGAATTGCCCACATCTCGGCATTTCTCTGTAACTTCAACCATGTTCAAATTAAGAACAGTAGGGGCCACAATATTCACCATGGTTACATTCAATTAAAATGACCTAATATTTTTAAAAGCCCATTTTATGTAGTTACTACTTGGATTGATAGCTTCAGTGATAAAATGTGATGACAATCCATGTATGTGTCAGTCCCCATCTGTAGCCACTCCACCCTTAAATGTGCCATCTGTGTTTGCTGACTTTAGACCAAGACTCTACATGCAATTCTTAATGTCCCTCCTATTTGTCAGAGTATCAAATTAGTACATGTTCATTCTAAAGCTGCAAAGTATCTATAAGCATAAGGAATGCAATGAAGATCGACAACTACCCTACCCCAGGAATGACCAATGTTTACATTTTATAGTACAGCCTTCCATATTCCCTTCATTATAGCAAGACTTGGAGAATGTTCTTCCACAACATGGGATCCTTAAATAAAACCACTTTGTGAATTAAAAACATTTTATATATTATTCTCGTCTTTCTGTACAAATTCCTAATATTCTTTGGTATCATTGTTACTGGCCAGACATGACTTTATTTGTGAAAATCACACACTTTGTCCCATCTGTCTGACGTCATTGGGTACTTACATTGTTGTCAATGAATCTTCATAGATTTTAATTTTATTTTTAATTTGCATCTTTGTTAATGGACTTTTCTCTAGCATTCTTGTGTTCTTTCGACCATTCAGATTTCCTTCTTCCATCTGGTTTTCCTCACTTTTTAAAATCAATGTTTCCTAGTTGTTCTAGTTCAAAAACAGGTAAAAATACAAACACATTCCATTTTAAAGACTATAAAGAAAAATGCTAAAATATTTGTTTGTAAAGACCAAAAAAAAAAAAAAAAAAAAAGGAAAAAATACAGAAGTACAGATGTAAATTGGAAATCCCAATCTCCTCATTCCCAGCTTTCTTGCAGGTTCTTCCTCCAAATTTCTCCCTTGTGGGGGTAATGACTCCATTGCGTCTATGTTCTACCAGACCCTTTAGTAAGCACATACAATATAGTGTCAGCACACATAGAGTATTTTTAAAATAATGTGAAATCATCCCAAATATCCTATTGTGTGTACATCTTAGATATACTTTTTTTCCATGCACTCCAATTGGGTTACAGTATGGTAATCACACTTAGATGCCTTTGGACAATGAAGCCCTTGGACACATATCCTTATACACCTGTGTGCATCTCAGTCTTGGATGCATCCAAACAGCTCTTGGGAAGTGCCAGGAGTCCCCCCATGATCCATCACTTGTGTGCACAGAGAAGGGTGGCCAGCTGAATACAGGCAAAGATGTGTGGACCTGGGCCATATTCTTGCTTTGAAGAGCAGAAGCCCCCATTCTGACCTAGACCTGGAAGGTGAGTGCTGCCATCTGCTTTCCTGCTTCAACAGAGCGTGTGTGACGTTTGAGTGGGCACGATGAGCATCATTTCCTCTCAATTCTAGAGGTAGTGACAATTCCACGGATGGACGCCAATTTCCCCAGACTCTTCAGATCACCTAATGTTACATGCTCGGGATGGAGAGAAGGTGGCACCAGCAGAATGGGGTGATAGTCAATGGTGGTAAGAAACAATGGAGACGGGTTTCAGAAGAGTCACAAAAGGATCACCATGAGAGGATCACATCAGTTACAGAACCAAAATCCAGAATTCTCTGAGTGGCTGCTTTTTGCCCCAGATGTGGTAGGTTCCGTGTCTCTGTTGGATCAAGATAATCAATGGAGAGAAGTAAAACTTTCTGGATAGTACTTGTAGCTTTGGACTTTTTTCTTTCTTCTTCTTTTTTCTCAGCTCTGTTCTTTCTGAATTGCGCAGCCATGGCCTTAGGTCATAAGACCTTGAATGGCAGAGAATGGATGTGTTTAACTATTTTATTGAGGGAGAATAAAATATTCATGTTTGCCTCAAGTGTCAGTGTGTTTGATGCTTTGTGAAGTGTTGAAAATGTGGTACCATTTAAGAGAGCTTAAGACTCATACTGAAAGGCAGTTTATCTTTACTGGTGAAATGCCAACATCCTACATTTGAGTTTTAGATCTTGTGAGTGGAGATAACAGGTACCCATTGAATATTTCTGGCACTAATAAAAACATGGTTTTTCAGAATGTCAAGGTTTTATTCCCCACCCATCTCTCTGAATGCCTGGTACTTAGGGGAAGTGTTGCCTACTTTCTCAGCTCCTTACACTGGATAAAGTCTTTGTGTAAAATTTCCTTTTAATCCCAAGTCTGTAAACCACAACAACGAAAACCCAAATAACAAAAATCTGGGATAATGAATGAAACGATTTTGCCTAAGGCTGAAATACATCTTTGAGTCACAGTCCCCTGGGTAGAAAGACTTTCTGCTGAGATGAAAGAAACTTTTAAAATATTTTATATATTAAAGTAATTGCTGAAATGGTAATTGGCAAAGGAAGAAATGTTCTGTTATTCTATTTAATATTTTAGAAGTGCTGGTGATTAAGACTCTGGAGATGTGTAGGTGGTAGCACAGTTGGGAAACATATATGAAAGTCTTGAAATGTACGTGCAGCAAAAAGCCCAGCATAGCACCCAGCCTATGTTACGAGTTCAAGAATTCAAAAAATAGCACATAATGGTCATGATAGTAAGGTACCGTGTAGGGGCTTTGCAGTACAGAGAGATAATTGTGAGCGTGTAACTACTAAAGGGTGTTGATGAGATGTTTGTTTATGTGTATGACAATTAAGCCTTGAACAACACACAGTTGAAAATCCACATAAACTTTGGACTCCCCCAAAACCACTAGCCTACTCTTGACCAGAAGCCTTAGCAACTGCATACACAGTCAACTAACACATATTTTCTATATGTATTACACACTATATTCCTAGAAACAAGTAAGGTAGAGGAAAGAAAAATGTGATTAAGAAAATCATTAGGAAGAGAAAATGGATTTTCAAAACCAAGGGTTTTGAAAAAATTGCACACGAATGGATCAGTGCTGTTCCAACACGTGTTGTTCATGGGTCAGCTGTAGTTTTCTTCGGCTGCTGGAATGACGTGTTACAGACTGGTGGCTTACAATGACAGATTTATTCTCTGATAGGTCAGGAAGCCAAAAATCCAAAAGCCCAAGGTGTCAGCAGGGGTGTGCACCCTCTGGAGGCCGTAACAACTATGCCTTCCTTGCCCCTTCCAGCTTCCAGTGCTGCCGTCCTTGGCTCTTTGGTCCATGACAGCATCCCTCCCTTCTCTGCCTCCCTCTCTACATGGCCCTCTTCCCTGTGCATCTCTCTGTGCCCTCTCTTCTTAAAAGGATTTGGGGCCCACCCTAAATTCAGAACTGTTTCATCTCCAGATCCCTAATTACATCTGCAAAGACCTTTCTTCCAAATAAGGTCACATTCTGAGATTCTGGGTGGACCTCAGTTTTTTAGGGAGCACCGTGCATCCTTAGGATAGCCGGGGGGGATCAGAGTATGCCATCCCGAAATATGCCACTTTGACAGAAGGATTATTTTGAACTGAAGGCAATTAAGAAGCACCAAATGCAGAAAGAGCTCTGTGTCCCCCCACTGTCTGCCCCAAAGCAGGACATACATTTACCTTCGTAAAGGCATTTCACTTCCCCTGCTCTTGTACCAGGAGGAGAACCACCTTGATCATTGGAGACAGATCTACAAACAAACCTTACTAAAATAATCCTTATCTTCCTTTCGTTTCTCTCCATGTTATTTACTTTTCCACAATTTACTACCCTAGGACCCTAGACACTTTTGCCTTTTCATGTTTTCTTTTTAAAGTGTATTTATTTATTTTGAGAGAGACAAAGACAGTACAAGTGGGGAAAGGGCAGAGAAAGAGTGAGGGAGAGAATCTGAAGCAGGCTCTGTGCTCCAAGCACAGAGCCTGACGCGGGGCTTGGACTCACGAAACCATGAGTTCATGACCTGAGCTGAAACCAAAAGTCGGACACCTAACTGACTGAGCCACCCAGGTGCCCCTCCCTTTGCCTTTTCTTGTCACTTACCTACAATGTATTGCCCTTTGTTAAAATGGCATATAAGCTCCTTAGTCTGCCAGGGTCTTCTTTTCTATGAAGGACTCTATATGCACAAATAAACCCTCTTTACTATTAATCTATCTTTTAGCAGTGTAATTTGCGGGCCTCATTACTATAACCTAAGAGGGTAGAGGAAATTTTTTTCCTCCCCTACATATCCAAGGACGCTAAACTTTCTCCTCAATTTCTCCCCACAAAATGCAAGCACAGAACACAGTATCTGGAATGTGAGTATTCTTTATTGCCATTCACCCCAGACCCCAACAGGGAGCCCTAGCAGACCACACCAGTCATGAATGCCATTCTTAGAGCATAGCCTAGAGGAGGTCTTGAGTAGGGACGAAAGCAACTTGCACAGCTTTCCTTCCCTTCAATCCCATACTTAAACTTGGGTAGCTGCCCCTAATGGAAAAGAAAGACCTTCTTCCATGGAAAGGAGAATTGGCCCCAGAGTCTAGGAGAGTCCAGCCAAGAGCTTCTTCGCTGGGGCCTGGTACAGACCGCTTAGGGGCAATGGGCATAGGTGACAGGGACAAACTGGCTTTCTTCAGGAGGGCAGCCAAGTGAGAAAAAGAATCGAAAAGAGTGGGACCTCTTGTCCCCCCACTTTGTGGAAGGAGAAATTGAGGCAGGGATGCTTTCTCTGAAAGAACTCTCCCAACAACCCAAGAGGAAACTGTTCCCTGTCATAGGAGGCTGAATGCCAGACACTGGAGGAAAACAAAATTAAAAAAGGGATTGATCATTTCCAATAGAGTTCTTCAAGTCTGCTCACTTAGGACTAGCAGACCATTTCCCTCCACCCCCTCTACCCATAAAATAATCTCTGATGGGCCTTAGATTATATACAAGAGAGATTGCAAGTTTAAAGTTTTAGGAAACTAGGGCTCGTGGTTGTCCCCACCTCTTGGCTGATAAACAATTTCTTCTTTCTTTCCTGTAATTCAGTTATGGTAAATATGGCACTTTGGCGTGACCTAGCTGATTCTCATCAACACCTATAATTTTCATAATAACTCTGTCCTTGTAATGTGAAAACAGCCATGAACAATATCTAAGCCAGTGGATGTGGATGTGCCAATAAAACTTTATTTATAAAACCAGGCTGAGGGCTGGATTTGGCTCATGGGCTGTAATGTGCCAACCCTTGCTATAAACCATGAATCAAACTGAGCCCTGAAAAAAAAAACAAACAAAAAAAAAACAAAAGCTTAAAAGACCCTTTATTTTAGAGGAAAGGAGAGGCTCAAGCTTCCAGCTCAGTTTTGTGACACTATCCCAGAATGGCTTTTATCCCTTGATTTCAGTGAACACAGCAGAAGGAAGAACTAATCCAATATCAACAATACCAAATATAGAAAAAATGGTATGCAAATCTTTGTGTTTTTTAAAGATCTTTATGCAACTCCTACATAGCTGCCTATAATTCTTGAGTTCTTTTCATGGAATAGCGTCTCTCAGTTGTAACAATAAATATGTCGTCAGGTGTCGGGAAATTCATACCAAAATACGGATTTTAAATTCAAAATATAAAGTTATTTTCTCCAATGCTGTGGCTTCTGGGACACCTCTAAGGAAACCTAACACAGTAACACATTTTCCCCCATACTTTGGCAAGACTGTCAATAAGGATAAAAGTCTATCTCATCTTGAGCAACAGGAGGAAGGTGGTGGTGCAGTAGGAGGAACCTAGACTCCTCTCATCCTAAGACATAACTAGATAACCATCAAATCATCCCAAATACCCCAGAAATTGACTTGAGGACGGAGCAAAGAAACTCCACAACTAAAGAAAGAAAAGAGACAACACTGAAGAAGCCATGAGTCTTGGGGAAGAAGTCTTCTTTGCAAATTCTCGGCACTGCGAAATTTCATGAGGAGGAAAAGCTACGAAATGATTTGCAGGTACACCTGTGATAAATCATGTCCAATCCAGATAGAATAAAGAATAAACAAAAATTAGGCACATTTTGTTCTCACTACCGAACTTCAAAAGGACAGAGTTATAATCACACTTTAAGAAGACAATTTTCTTTTTAATAGATGTGAGTCTCTGGAGGCTAAAAAAAAAAAGTTTCTCAACATAATTGCTCTATCTTGCTATTTTCGTTTCCAACTGCCGAAGGATTTTTAAAACTTGGCCCAACTTATGACTCCCAGGTGCGAAGTTCATTCTACAAAACAGTTACTGAAAACTGTTCTCTTAAATTACATTTTGCTGTGCACCGGTTAGTGATATGAAATATCCATATTCTGTATGTCAGATATCTGGACATAAAGAAACAAGTAGAAGTTTTCTTAAAGCTCGATAGCATAATAAACTAGAGATGAATTTAAAAAAAAAAGAATCTGTCTCATTTTGGGGGACAAGAAATTGGATTCCCTCCATTTTCTTCAGTGTAAAAGATTTCACCAGATCTCTTAAAATGAGGGATGATACCTAGAGATAAAAAGTCACGGTTCGCATAAATCAAAAGAACCAAAGAGCTGAGAACAAGTTTGCAAAAAGATAATTTTAAGCATACATTATAATTGGTCTGCCACAGTACTTATCCATTTTTTGCTTTTTTTTTTTTTTTTTTTTTTTTTTTTAGTTATTACCAATTTTCTGGGACATAATGGACAATTGTGCTTAGGAATTTGAAAGTAAAATGTGACATTTGCAAAAAGGTTTCCTGTTCACCTTTGTACTTCTTAGGTTTGGCAGAATTGGTATTGCAAAAAAAAAAAAAAAAAAAGGAAAGAAAAAGAGAAAAAAAGTTTCTCTGTGAAGGTGGTTCTTAAATTGACATAATTCATGTGAACCTTGACCTGAAACGGGTAGCTTGCTCCATTTGTGTGAGATTTGATCTGTGCTTTAATCCTTCCCTGGGAACAAATGCTTAACTCTGCAAGGATGAAAGAATGGGGGTTACCAAGGACAACGGAGGAGATATGCATGTTCTGGAAGGTGACAGAAAAGAGAAAAATCTGTGCGTGTCAACCTGCACCATTAGGAACTGCAGAGACTTGTGCCTCCCCTGTGGAATCACGGAAGAAAGTCCTGGTGGCAAGGGCCATCTATCACCCGTCAGCCACTGCATTGTGAGGCATGAGGGCGCCCAGGTAAGCATGCCTGCACCTGTCCACTTTGAAGTCCCCAGCCTGCCTGGAAGGCTCTGTTCTGGGACTATAAGCCGAAGAATGAAGGGAGGCACGGTTTGGGAAGTTTGCTTTAAGAAGTTCTTATAAATGGCATGGCCACACACACACACACACACACACACACACACACACATTTTTTTTATAAACATTTAATTAAAGGAGAAGCTTCTTGCGTAAGGTGTTAACAGACATGTGACAAGTTAATTTTTACTCATTTAAAAGCTTCTGGGAGTGAACCTTCATAAGAGTTAAATATCTTGGAGCTAGCATTTTATTATTTTTTAACTTTATTTATTTTCAGAGAGAGAGAGAGAGAGCGCACAATCACTCAGGGTTCCAACTCATGAACCGTGAGATCATGACCTGATCCTAGATCAAGAGTCAGCTGCTTAACCCACTGAGCCACCCAGGTGTCCCTTGGACAAGCTTGCATTTTAAACACTCAAGCTGTTTTTTTTTTTGTTTGTTTGTTCGTTTGTTTTTATAAAGCAAGAGTGATTTTGTAGTGTACTCGCCATAGCAGAGGCACCAGGAAGGGTAGGAAAGAACTGTAGAGGCAAATGATTTGTCTTGTTTATCTTGGGGTGAGTCCTCGGGGTGCAGGCTGGGTCCTGTCCACTGCACCAGAGGTCCGTGGAATCCTGCATCTCCTGCAAACCTTCTTCCCATCGCAAGGTCCCCGCACAAAAGAACTGCCTCTCTTAAATGTTCTGATTTACGCTGACTTGCTCAGTAGCAATTAGGAACAGAAACAGAAATAGCAAAAGTCGTTACTTTATCGGCCGCATACACTTCCATCCTGTGGTGCATAACAAATCTACCTAATTATTCCCTTTGCGTTAGACATCTTTGCTTTTAAATAGAACACGAACTCAAATGTTCACGTCCTTAGTTTTTCTGTCTCCTCCTTTCAGGAGCAAGCCTCTCAAGATAGTGGCCTGTACTTGCTGTCTCCGTGTGCTAATCCCTATTCCTTCCCAGGCCAGTATCAGCCTGGCTTCTGGCCCTTTCATCCCCGCCCCCCAAACAGTGGTCACAAGGACTCCAGAGATTCCATAGCATCGATTGCAACAGATCTGGGTTAGTTTTTTTTTTTAAGGCTTTGTTCTTATGGGACTTCTCACCAACATGGCCCCTTGGCCACTTCCCCATGGGAGATCACTGTACTGTCTTCTCTTGTTCTTCCTTACTGACAGGTCCCACCCTGTAACTTTTTCCAGTTTCATTCTCCTCTGCCACATGTGTCTGTTGGAGATGAGCAGGTCTTTGTCCTGCACTCTCTCTTGCTGTATCTCTGCTAGTGTCTCCCCAAGCTACTCTACTCAATCCCACAGTATCATGGAGAAACACCTGTCGATGATTTACAGGAGAGAGTAATAAGAGGGAACACTTACAAAGTGTTCACACCAGAACCTCACCATACCTACTCCTCGTAATGTCCCTATGAGGTAGGTCTTACTATTCTTACTCCCTTTCAACAGATGAGGAAACAGAGGCATATGGAGATTCAGGAACTTGCCCAAGGTCAACATCCAGGATGCAGCAGAGACAGGATTTAATCCAATCTCTTTGTGTTCTTAGACATTACACTCATGACACTATCTCCTGAGCTCAGGATCTGTTTATCCAACTGCCCCTTTGTTGATTTTCCAGTGTGTTTTGAAGCTCAACACGTCTGAAACAAAACAAACGAAGTTGGAAACTTGGTTCTTGTTAAGAACCTCTCTGTGTCTTTGGGCAGGACCACCATCCATCAGAAACCCCAGAGTCACTATGGTCAGTCTACAGGCATTAGAATCAGCAGACAATGACCCCCAGCCCTGGCAGAAGGCTCTGGACCAATCCACTGGTTTTGACTTTATGCAAGAGCACCACAGGGCATCTGGGGAGCTACCACTGAGTTTAGAACGTGACTCCCATCCTCAGGTCACAAGATGGCGCTGGAGCTGAGCATCGCACTGAAGTTCCAGGAGAAGAAAGAGAAAAGCAAGGTCAAGCAAGGTCTCCAGCTGAGACCTTGCCCTAAAGGAAAGTTCCAGAGAACAGACCCCAGTCTCCTGGTTTCCATTTCTCCTGGTGAAGTGAACCCACCCTCCTTGTCTTTGTCTCATTTAGAGTCACAGCTGTTCTGTGGTCATCTGTGCCCTGTGGCAGATCTAGAAGTTTCTTGTCTTTATCCTGTGCCTTTTGTGGTGCAAATGGTGCAAATGAAGGTGAACTAACACCTTCGTTAGTTCCTCTGTACACACTTTGAAAACAAAGTTCTGTTTTTAACAATGGCCTGGGATAGAACGCACTGGTCTGTAACAAGAGCATTCTGAGCCCCCCAGCTCCATCATATGAGAAGATATATATTCACATCACAGAAAGGAAGGTTGGTGAAGGGCGAGGGTGGGAACAGGCAAAGGAACACTGCGTTTTGGCAAAATACGATCGTTTTGGTACACCAGTACAAAATAGGGTTGCTAGATGAAATACAAGACAGCCATTTAAATTTGAATTTCATGTAAATATGGAACACACACTGAAAAGAATGATCTGTTGTTTATCTGATATTCAAGTTTAACCGAGTATCCCATGTTTTTATTTACTAAATATGGCACCCTTAGTACAAAGTCATTCGTGTGTAATATGTTGGCCTCTAGTTTCTGGTCTGTGCAATATAAGATTGATACCAGTGGGGAGGAATAAATAGTTAAGTGATGCTAATGTTTCTCTAGCATCGTGCTTTCAAACTGGGGTCCACATATCTGGAGGGTATGAAAGAGTGAGCTGGAGTTTACAAAGTTATAGCATAACTATGGTTTAGTTCTTTGCATTATCGAGTATGGGAAGTGGCAAGTAATTTATAACAGATTTCTGGGCAAGTATCAATTGTATGGAAGTGATTTTTAACACATTTTTTTGGATGTGCCCAATTTTTTTCTGAGTTATTTATACTTTTAATTTTATATTACATCCAATATTGGGACATTCTTATGGGATGGAGTGATAAATTTACTTATGGGATGGAGTGTTAAAAATAAAATGTATGATGCTAAAGAGAACTCACATGTTGTTGTTACACATCCCAAGTGGTCCTGCCTGCTATATAGTCACTGCACCTAAATTGGAAAGCTTGAGGAGGCCTGTTCCCGTCCAGAGATATCCACATAACAAGATGAACCAAGTTGATCTGAATCAGATCACAGATCCAAGAGGATTCTAAGCACCCGGACAAACTCACGGTCCCGGGTACAAGTGTCAGCCGTCACAATGGGAACTTCATCTGAGAAGGAACATGGACACAAACCCAACATGGTGCCAGATACTAAAAGAGATAGAATGATTTTCGTGATGTTGGCGAGGTCTTCTTCAAGTTGCCCTAGGCAAGCCAGGCCAACAGACAGACTTCCTATCTCCTCAAGATTTGGCCAAACGAGGTCATTCTGTATGATGTACAGACATGCCATTGGGATAATTCAGAGTTCCTTTCTTGGTAGCAACCAATGGGTGATAAAATGGTTTTGTCAAAGTACAGAGAGCAGTTAAGGAAGGGCAGATACAGTATCTTGCATTTGCAATAATTGTATGTAGATTACAAAACAGGATGGCATTAATTAAACCGAATTAGTGCTGACCTGCCTCCCTGTTCCCTTTCAAAGGCTTTGTCTTACATTCCATTTTCGTGGAATTAGAATCATTAAAAAGAAAAAGGAAAAAAAAAAGGAGAACAGAACAGAGTCTTCCAAGAAAAGAGCTCGTTTTTTCAGCCCTGCAATTTAAGTTTTGCTCTTCCCGTTTGAGTGTGCCCATAATTCTTGCTGCCTTTGTGTTTTCTATTGTGTGTTTATTCAGTTATATTTTTAGACGCTAATTCCATAGCGCACTCCTGTCTGTTCGCAGAAGGCTGAGAGGCAGACACAGGTACAGAATTTGTTTGAGGGGTTCGTCTGGCCAGGGTCTCTAAAGAGCATTTCCTCCATCGTAAAACATAACATCGTCTTGGGAAAGGGACTGGTGAGCCACAAGGAACGTACCCAGAAACCCCAAACTGGGACAATTCAGTAGTGTGTCCCCTGCATCCTTGCTCCCTGAGACCCCAGTTGTTGGCAGACACATGGCCAGCTGAGGTGCCACAATTTGCCTGTTGCTCAAACAGGGTTAGAAGGGTAGAAAAATCCAAACAGAAGAGAGAACGAGAAAAATCCAAACAAGGAGAGAAAGATAAGGAAACAGAATCACTTGGCTACCAGCATACTTAACAACTAAGCATTTGGGTCACGTTGTTTTAATATTGAATCTACAGTACCAGCTTGGTTTCTTTTTATGGAAAAAAATATTTTAATTGTAATCAGTGGCAGAAATTTGTCCCTTACAAGCAGAATATAAAATACAAGGTAGAAGAGGGTGTTTTGTTTGTTTATTGTTTTTGCAAGACATGTTGTATATCATATTTCTACTTGAGCATTGTAATATTTACCATCTGGTCTCAAACACATCGCAGCTTCTCTTTTCTGGAACATTCTGGCACCTGAGGAGTGCATAACCAAACCCTAGTCACTGGGGCAAATGCTTCTAATGCCCAAATACTTACAAAGAAGAACAAATCACTAGAGCACATTTAATGGCTAGAGTTTCTATTTGCAATGTGTGTGTGTGTGTGTGTGTGTTTGTGTGTGTATACTTTTTTTTTTTTTTTTTTTTAGAAAAATGCAAGTAGGTCTAAAATGCCAATTATGCAGACAGTGCTCTCTGGACATTCAAGTTCTGTTCCTCATATGCCACTGGCATGATTTCTTCCAGCTCTTTCTAGTCAGCATTCACACAACACATGGTTTTCACACAATTCCTTGGCACGGGGGGTACGGTCGTCAGCAAAACAGGTTATGATCTCGCGGTGTGTAGGTTCGAGCCCCACGTCAGGCTTTTGCTGGCAGCTCAGAGCCTGGAGTCTGCGTCGGATTCTTTGTGTCCTCCTCTCTGCCCCTCTCCAGCTTGCTCTCTCTCTCTCTCTCTCTCAAAAATAAATAAAACATTAACAAAATGAAATATACAGTATGTTGGATGGAGATGTGATTTCAAAGGAGACAAATAAACAGGGAATAGTAAGCATCAGGGCTCTGGTGAAAACGTTAGGTAGGGCGTCAGGGAGGAATTCGTTAGGTAGGGCGTCAGGGAGGAATTCCTGAGATGGGGAGTTTGCAGGGGCCTGAAGGAAGTGAAAGCATAAGTCACAAGGTTGCTGGGGTGAGAGCAGCTTCGGAAGCTGCAGGAGCAGATGGAATGACTCTAAGGAGATGCAGTGAGTTTGGGGGCCAGCTAAGGGGCAAGGACCTGGAAGCACTAAAGAGAATGTGTGGGCAGCATGGTACACGTCCAATAAGTCACAAAGGACCAGAGAGCAGGTGGTGTGGAGAGTCACCATAAAGCCTGTGGCTTTGAGCTTGAGTAGATACGGAGCCAGATGCGGAAGGTGTTGGCTGAGATGGTGGATGAGGGGTGCTAACGTTTCAGTATGCTGATGGGGTGGGCGAGCGGGCAGTTGATGCAAAGGAGGCAGCAGGGAGACCACACAGGAGATGCGTGCATCAATCCAAGGCTGAGATAATGGTGTTAGGGCGTTGGTGAACACTGGCGCGATTCTGGATACATCTTGGTATATTTCCTAGCAGACCAGATGAGGGCTGGAGGAGGAAGATGGGGACTGGAGGGTAACAGGCAGGTTTGGGTCTGAGCTACCAGAAGGCTGAATGAGTTGCTGGTTTGTGGGTGAGAACAGGATCTTGGTTTTGGATGTGCTTTGACTTGGCCATCAGATATCTAAATGAAGACGTCACAGAAGAATGGTCCTGTATTTCTGGAATTCAGGGAAAAGGTCCACGGACATAAAAATTTGGCAGTCATTACTATACAGTGGTATTCAAAAGCGTGAGGCTCAGTGAGTCAATTAGGAGTAACTGTAGACAGAGGAGCCCCAAGGATTGAGTGCAAAGACAGATAGGACGTAAGAGGGACAGGAGGAACCAAGAAAGCAGACAGAGGACCGTGCAGAAATCCAGGAGGCAAAGAGGGAGAGAACAAAGAGACTGTTTCAAGGAGGAAACTCAGTCAATGGTGTCAAATGCCTTTGAGAGGTTAAGTTAGGGGGGTGTAGGAGTGCTGACCACACTGAGTGCCCCTTGGGCTCTCCACCCTGTTTCCTGCCCATGCAACGACCTCCCTCAGGGCTTGCGCTCCAGGCCTTGTGCGGGATCATGAATTGCCTGACCTGGGTGTGGGGAGGCTTGTTCTGCTCTTCCCCCAAAGAGGTGCAAGAGAAAACCCCAATTTAGGTAAATAGTGGAGGCGACTGGTGCACAGAAGGTGTCAGGTTAGACAGCTAATAGACAGCCTGTGGTGCACGGATGGCCCTTTTTAAATCATGACCCTGTGACCTCACTCCATAAAAACTGGGAATGAAGATCCAGACAAGGCACAGAATGGGGGGGAGGAAGGATGAGCGGGGACGGTGTTTGCACATCTGGATAGTCTGCCCTCCTCATTCCCCCCCCAACAGTACATTACCCTGGATGAAACTCTGTGGAAACCATGCTGAGCGGCTTCCTTCCTTTTTTCAGTCCCAACTGCCTTCTCCACCTGGAGGATGCCTTACCGAGGTTCCTCCACCTTCCATCAGGAGGTGTGAGAAATGACCGTTGGCTTCACAGCACAGAGATCACTGGTGACTTTGAGTGGTGGTGGTGACATGCCCCTGGCGAGGATCCAAGACAAAATGGTAGAACGATCGTAGACCGTTCTTCCAAGGAATTCTGTGCTTAGGGGTCAAGAACAGCCGGGAGTGGCAGCCGGGAGTGGGAGAAGGGTGGAGGGAGGGTTTGTTCATTTTGTTTATGATGAGAGAAGGGATAGCCCATCGGTCTGCTGGTGGGAATGGGGAGTGGGTCCTGTAGACAGAATGAGATACTGCAGGAGACAGAGGGGACTTTGCTGGAGCAGAGGCAGGGAGAAGCGCTGGGAACCCATGTGCACCCTCTTCCTGATCTTTCCACTTGCCTCAGCTGAGTAGCGAGCAATACTGTGAACTCAGAACACAGGAGAGGATGGAGGTAGAAATTGAAGGAGCCACTAAGAAAGAGTCATTGGATGGGGCTCCTGGGTGACTCAGTCGGTTAAGTGTCCAACTCTTGGTGTTGGCTCAGGTCATGATACCACGGTTCGTGAGTTCAAGCCGCAGGTTGGTCTCTGTGCTGACAGTGAGAAGCCTACTTGGGCTTGTCTCTCTCTCTCTCTTTCTCTCTCTTTGCCCCTCCCTGTTTTGCTCTTGCTCTCTCTCTCTCTCTCAAAGTAAATACACTTAAAAAGAAGAAAAGGAGTCATTGAGGAGAGTGGTTAAAAAAACAACAACAAAAACAAAGGTGTAGAGAAATGCAATCTGCTTAGCTGCCTGCGTGGAAGACATTTTTTTTTAGCCGCAGCCAGCTGGGTATGTTCACACATGGAATAATAGGTGAATAAACATGGAGAGGGTGATGGCGATTAACGGGATTTAAGTGTTTGCTTTGATGAAGGACCTCAAGGAGGTGATGAGGAGGAGACGAGTGAGTTAAGGACATAGGTACAGGACATTATAATGGTTGACGACAAAGTCAGAGTAGGAGATGGGGGATGGGGGGGAAAAAGAGCTCAAGGAGTCTGTGAGGAATCTTGGAAAGTGGTAGCATTCGTGGCTGGGAGGTTCTGTTTGGAGAGCATAATTTTAAGGTGTGGGTGAGAGGGAGACCAGTAAGAAAAACAGGAAGAAGTGGTCCAGGGTGGGATATCTGGCATTTGTAAAGAAGAGGCACTACATGGGGTACCTGGATGGCTCAGTCCATTAAGTGTCTGACTTCAGCTCGGGTCACGATCTCACAGTTCATGGATTCGAGCCCCATGTCAGGCTGTGTGCTGACAGCTCAGAGCCTGGAGCCTGCTTCCCATTCTGTGTCTCGCTCTGTCTCTGCCCTTCCCAGACGTGTGTGTGAGCTCGCTCGCTCTCTCTCTCTCTCTCTCTCTCTCTCTTTCTCTTTCTCTCTCTCTCTTTCTCTCTTTCTCTCTCTCTCTCTCTCTCTTAAAAAATAAATAAGCATTAAAAAAAGACGCACTACTGACTGGTATTTGGAAAAGAAAGGGTGTGGCCAGAGGAGGGAAGGACTGAGATGCGTGTAGGACAAGACCACTGGGGGACCCACGGAGAGCCCCAGGGTTGGTACCAGGGTTAGTTTAAGCTGAAGACGTTTCAGATTCAACAGACACAGAACGAAGTCTCCAGTTTCACGAGCCTTCTCTTCTAAATTTTCATTTGGATTTGGAAGTTCTTCTCTTGTAATTCTATGCAGCAGAATCAATGCAGGCACTAAGTGAACACCACATGGGTAGCGATGCAACAGAATTCAAGAGAAGCATCCCTTGGCTTCTGAATTTCAGTGAGAAATGCATCTTTCCATTAAGATTTTCTACTTCCATTGGCAGGATTAGGGTGCAGGGGAAGGAGATTTTTTTGAAGGTTACGATGGCATCGGTCGTGTGAGTTTCAGCTTTTCAAAGAAAAGCCCAAGATAAAAGATTTGCATTTCAGGCTTCAGTGAATTTCAGCTTCCTCCGCGTGGGACTCAATGAATGTCCATTGAGTTGGAGGGAATCGGAATGGGTTTCTGCGACACTGGCTTACAAATGCCAACGTCACCAGAGGCCCGGATGCTTTTATTGTAGATGAAGGGATCACACTATTTCTAGCACTCTTTTATTTTAGCTGGTGAGATGCCCTGATTCAATATGCATTTATTAGACTGCCTGTCTGCAAAGAGCTGTGTGAGGGACTGTGCTTAATCAAAGACAAGTCAAGAGCAAGTGATAAGAGCTGATATCTCTGCCATCATCCACAGTTAATGTCTTTTTTTTTTTTTTTTTTTGAAGGCTTGTTAAAAAGCAAGAAAGAGTTATGGGGGGAAGGTTTAGATCTGAAGCTGGGCTCAAAAATGTTAGCCAAAGGGCTGTGGTCTTTATCTTTAAGCTGGTTAGAGATGAGATGGCTCAAAATGTTAGCCAAACGGCCGTGGTCTTTATCTTTAGTGATGATTCCTTGTGAATGCATGTGCTGACCCAAATGGGCGGAGTTCTATCTGGCTGTCTCCCTTCCC
>NC_064817.1:3753528-3775522 GCF_023721935.1 Panthera uncia | reverse complement strand
ATCCAAATCTCCCATCACCACCCCGTTCTCCCAGGCTTTTCCTTGCTTGGTGTCATTTTGGCAAAACATGCAGTGGTCACAAAACAACAGGTCAGGTGACTCTTATAAGTGCAACCCTAATACCATCCATTAAGACCCAGGTCAAAGATCTATTTGGTAGGAATTCACACTGAACCAACCTCTTAAATGTTATTTGCAGAGGCTTTACACCCTGAAGTCTGAAGCCACAACATGTTAGTTTCGAATGCTTACACATTACAAGTCAGAAGTCCACAGGCTTGTTTTGTTGTATATCATCCCTATTTTGTTTTTAGAAAATTTTTTCAGTGATTGCCCTTGTTTTGTGTGTGTGTCTCTCTTTGCCAACTTGATGTTTTCAAGCTTGCTAATTTGTCGGCAAGATGTAGGAAGTTCTTTATTTAAAATCAAAGTCAAAGTGCTGTAAATGGAAGAAGAAGAAAGAAACATTCTGACATTTTTGTTTGCCCCCCTGCGTGTGCTTCAAGGTATTTTCATGCATGTTTTCTATAAACATAAAAAGAACAAATTGTTACAAAAATTTTTTTGTGTGTGGATCTTGAATATTTTTTCTTTCATTTTCCTGGAAAAACTCTATACAGATATAGAAATAATGCTTTTATTAATTGCAAGTTTGTTTTACAAATTTTTTCAGTGAGCATCAAATGAAAGCAGTGGATATGACGAATGCTAACCATTGGCGAACTCACACATTACGGTTTCTTCAAAGTATACCAGAGTTTGAGTAACATGTCAAAGTCAAATGAAAATGCCAGTTGCATTAGTGAACAAAGTTATGTATGTGCATGCTTTGTTCAGCAGCCCTGAATGCCATCAGTAGCCAAAGCCTTAATGTCCTGTATCTCTGCCATCTGTATCATATGGCTATTGGCCTTATGGTCGCAGAATGGCTGCTGCGCTTCCAGGCATCGCAACTGCATTCCATGTAGTAAGGAGGCAGTAATAATAGAACAAAGGGTGAAGAGCTGAGGGAAACTTGCTGAATCTGATCCTCTAAGTAAACTTGATAAATTAAAGAAACAAACCAGTATTTTAAAATTTTTTTAAATGTTTATTTTTGAGAGAGAGACAGACAGATAGAGCATGAATGGGGGAGGGGCAAAGAGAAAGGGAGACACAGAATCCGAGGCAGGCTCCAGGCTCTGAGGCATCAGCCCAGAGCCTAATGTGGGGCTCAAACTCATGAACCATGAGAGCATGACCTGAGCTGAACTTGAAGTTGGACACTTAACTGACTGAGCCACCCAGATGCCCCAATCCAGTATTTTTTAAATGTTGTTTCGTTTTGTTTTTGCTTTTTGCCTTTTTTTTTTTTTTTTTTTAAATCTTGATTTTTGGATTGGTTCTTTTTAACTAGTCTTAGTTGCAAAGAAACCTGGAGATGTGACAGAAGAAGGAAAGGAAAAAGGAGGAGTGTGAGTGGTTTGGAGAGGCAGGACACAGACTCTATACTAGTCAGGCTCAGCATAACCTCCATGTCATGATGTGGGTTCCACAGGCAAGACTTGGGTCCCATGCTTGCTGATCCGATTATCCAGGAGAGTTCTGTGTGTGTGCAAACCAGGGAAACGCATGGCCATATTGGTGACTGGGTGAAAACGTACCTGCATGGGCGTGATGCTTCATTGTACTGGCCCACTTAACTGGATCACACAGTATCCAGATACTTGGCTAAACATTATTTCTGGGTGTGTCTGTGAGGGGGTTGCCAGATGAGATTAGCCTTTGAAAGGGTCCACTGAGTAAAGCAGATGATCCTTTCCAGTGTGGGTGGGCCTCACTCCATCTGTTGATGGTCAGAATAGAACAAAAGAGTGGAGAACAGGAGAATTTGCCCTTTTGGGTCTGACTGGTTAAGCTGGGATGTGGGTCTTCACCCGCCCTCAGACTGCACCTTATATCATTGGTTCTGCTGGTTCTCGGGTCTCCAGACTCATGCTGCATTCCGCGACCACCTGTCTTGGGTCTCCAGGTTGCAGGGAGCAGATTGAGGGATTTCTCAGCCTGTATGATCATGAGTCAATGCTTGCTAATAAGTCTGTCTTATGTATGTGTATAAAGGAGATATGAAAACACAGGGGTAGATATCTATACAGGAGATATGGAAACACAGAGGATAAATACCTATAGAGGAGATATGGAAACACAGAGAGTAAACGTCTGTAAAGGATACATATATATACACACACACACAAAAGATATGTATACCTCTGAGGAACATATATAAAGGATATATGTAAATATATGTAAATGATACGTAGAGAAAGGATACATATATAAGTATAAAAAACAGATACAAAGGATGTATACGAAGGATACATACATATCCTATTGGTTAAGTTTCTTGGGATGAATACAATGGCGGAATCTAATAGTCTGTGCGTTTATAGGAGAAGCTGGGAAAAAGCATCAGTTAGGTGATTCAGAGGAATGAATATCTGTGAGAGACACAGCAATGCTTTGGTTTCAAGTTAAGATGGGTTGGGGCTGCCTGGGTGGCTCAGTCGGTTGAGCATCCGACTCTAAATTTCGGCTCAGTTCATGACCTCACGGTTCAAGAGTTCGAGCCCAGCATCAGGCTGTGTGCCATCAGCACAGAGGATTCTTGGGATTCTTGGGAAACCCTAGTTGACTGTCTCTTTTGTTGCAAGGTGTGGCTACGAAAATATACAAGAGACAGTTTCTGCTTTCAGGGGTCTTGAAATGTATCCAGTAGCTAAGACTGGAGGCACGTGGACAAGAGAGTGGGAGACAGAGTATTACCAGGGGTCAGATGTGTGGTGCAGGTAATTATATTTTCTTATAATTACAGAGTTCTCTGTCCGTCCCATCCATTCCTCTCCTGTCCTTTCCCTAAAGGTCAGACACATATGACCAGAAGTGATTGAAACAGCTCTTTAAACTGATTGGGGGGCCACAAACTTGGAGGAAGGGGACACATTCAGCCACTGATTCAAAAGAAATTACACCTGAATTTTTCTGCAATTTACTATAGAGCAGAATACAGCTCACTGAGGAGACATACACAAAAAATTGAAGCAAAATGGTAGCAGAGATATGTAACAAGTCTGCCTTTTTTTTTTTTTTTTTTTTTTTAATGACTGAAAACAAACCATGTCTTTACGAGTTGGTCACATGGAGGCAGATTTTAGAAAAATATCTCTGGGAAAATAAGCTGCCATTGAAAACAGCCCTTCAGAGCGGACCGCTTAGGAATGGTGCTTGAGAAATACAAAGGCTGATTCTCCATCTGGCCCGAAAATAGCTGAAGGAGATTCATTTGAATGCACCATTTCTGAAAAAACACTGCTGGGAGGTTATGTTGCTACAGATAAGAAGCAAAGATTAATGGGACTCGTGACATTAGGCTCTGTGTATTGAGCTGTACGTTTGCAATTTCTGAATGTATAATTACATTTTATTACAACGAGAGAAACATTACTGGTAAATTGTGGACAAACGAGGGCACTGCCCTGTGTGTCCAGGTGACATCACAGTAGACAGCCAAGCCCTATTTCCTGATAGGCATTGGGTGAGTGTGGACCCTTTGTGCATCATGACAAGGTGTGCGTGAGATACGTGTGCGTATTTAGATACATGTGCAGATTTAAATGCATATTTGGTCTCTGAAAATAAGGCCGGTCCAGGAAACGAAGGGCCATCCATTTCCAGGGTCCTCTGCCCTACTGTTGTCACAACTTGGTAAGCTTTGTGGATCCGAAATGCAGTACATATTCAGTATAGACTGATAGGCTTACCTAAGTGGCGACCGTCGTTCCTGCTGGGCCATTGCAGACAACTGGAATGTTTTCAAAGAGGCACCAAAGCAGTCGTGAGTCTACTAAAAATAAAACCTGCATGACGCTGCACAAGGTGAGAGAGGAAAAGAGAGTCTCTGTCAAAACACAGACTTCTTCCGCCCACTGTGCCCTGGAAAGGAAATGAAATATGTCCCCGAGGGAACCTGTTTTGTCATTGTCACGGGTTTTAGGGCCACAGCTCTGTATGCAGGATACGGGCGTTCATCACAAAAGCAGACACATGAAAAACCCTGTCCCTCTTTCTTTTCGGCCTCCTTTAGTTGATTTACCCTACAGTGCCCTACGGTCTGTATGTTTCCAACCTTATCTGTGTCCCTATTTACCGCTACACTTGACTCTTGAACAAGGTGGGGGTCAGGGGCACAGGCCCCACCAGTCTTTGGCGTTATGCATATAACTTTTGCAGCCCCCCAAAACTTCACCGGTAATAACCTACTGTGGACCACAAGCCTTACCCCATAACATAAACACTTGATTAGCACATGGTTTGTATATGCTATGTATTAAATACTGTATTCTTCCAATAGAGTGAGCTAGAGGTAACAAAATGGATTAATTGTAGGGAAAATGCCTTTATAGGACTGGACTGTTGAAACACACGTGCACATAAATGGACCCCTACTGTTCAAATCCATGCTGGTCAAGGGTCAGTTATACACCGTTGGAGGAAAACTTTTGACAAATATTTTACAACCCTTCACTTATATCCCTTGTATATATAATTTGGGTATCACTGTCGAGAGATACAATTCACACTGCCATGAAGATGTTTAGGCTCCCAGATGAGAGAATTTGGAACGACGCACAAGCATTGCTCTTTGAAACTTTTTTTTTTTTCTTGAATGGTAGAGTCACATATTGCACATATAGAATATCCTCATCTGTGAAAAGATTCAAACTCGGAATAATTTGGGGATAACTTAGGTAAACAGAGATAACTAATATTTTGTAGACCAACCATTTTCAAGAAAGTTTCTGATGGAGGGTTGGACCGTGTCAGATAGAAAAGAATGATTTTTTGAAAATTAGAAAAATCAATTTTTGGGCGGGCGCCTGGGTGGCTTAGTCAGTTAAGCATCTGACTCTTGATTTTGACTCAGGTCATGATCTCATGACTCATGACTTCGAGCCCCACGTTGGTCAGGAGGCTGACAGTGTGGAGCCTGCTTTGGATTCTCTCTCTTTCCCTCTCTCTCTGCCCCTCCACACATGCTGTCTCTCTCTCTCTCTCTCAAAATGAATTTAACAAAGATGTAGAATAAAAAAAATTAAAAAAAAGAAAAATCAATCTTCTATGTAAGGGAATTATTATATCACTGTCTCAATAAGCTATTGATCCCTCTGTAAAAAGATTACTATTAAGTTGCCTAGATTATGATAAAATTTGGACTGGGAAGGTCTTTGCTAAAGAAAGCTCTTGCAAATTTTAAATACTTTAAACAATGTTTCTTTTATGAAAATTCTAGAGTTTCTCACAGTGTTGTTTTTTATAAGTAGGTAAACTTTATAGATCCAAAATGCAGTGCATATTAAATGTGTGGTATCTCATACAGATAAATGCTAGATTTCTATTCCAGTCATGTACATAACAGTGTATAGTTATTCCAGGGGTAAAAGGAGTGAGTCACTAATAATCGAAGCAATCCATAAATATATTGATCACTTTGACCCAATAATTCCATTTCTAGAAATTCAACCTTCAGAAATTATTCAGTCCATCTAAAACATGCAGGCTTTAGGATATCAGCTGAAGTCACTTGCAGAAAACAAATACAGGAAATAACTTATGCCCAACCATAGTAGATGGGCAAAATGACTTTTATGAATTCGTGTCATGAATTAGGATATAGAAATGATTTATTGACGTGGAAAGGTGTTATGATATTAGGAAGAAAAGGGAGTGTTTGAAGCAAAATTTGCAAACTCTCTTTGCACATGTATGCAGAGAAAATGATTTGGAATGATTTATATAAAACTATAGATGGTTATTTCGCGGTGATTTTGATTTTCATTTCCCTGATGATGAGTGTTGTCAGGCACTTTCTCATGTAGCTGTTGCCCCATCTGGATGTCATCTTTGGAAAAAAATGTCGATTTAGGTCCTCTGCCCATTTTTTAATCAGATTTTTTTTCTATTCAGTTGTGTTGTGATTTCTGGGCACAGTTTGGGTGTTAACCCCCTTATCAGATATAGGATTTGCAAATATTTTCTCTCATTCCAAAGGCTGACTTTTTATTTTGCTGACTGCTTCTTTTGCTGTGAAGAAGCTTCGTAGTTGGATGTAGTCCCACGTCTTTATTTTTGCTTTTCTTGCTTCTGGTTTTGCTGTCATATCTCGGAAATCACTGCCAACACCAATGTCAAGGGGGTTTCCCCCTTGTGTTTTCTTCAAGGAGCTTTATACTTTCAGGTCTCAGGTTTAAGTCTTTAATCCACTTTTACTTCATTTTTGTGAGTGGTACAAGCATTCCAGTTTCATTCATGGTCATCGTTTTGTAACATACAGATCTTCCTCTACTTACATTGGGGTTACGTCCCAGTGAAACCCATCATACGTTGAAAATGTCACGACGTTGAAAATGCATTTAATACACCTACCCTGTGGAAGGAACATGATAGGCCTGCATTAAACATGCTCAGAACAGTTGTCTTAGCCCATAGTTGGGCAAAATCATCTCACACACAGACTGTTTTATACTAGAGTGTTGGATATCTCATGTAATTTATGGACTACTGTATGGAAAGTGACTTCCAGATGGATGTGTGGGAACAGAATGGTTGTAAATGTATCGGTTTTTGACTTGTGATTGTGTGGCTCACCTTTGCTGTCCATCACAAGAGAGTATTGTACCCCATATTACTAGCCTGGGGAAAAGATCAAAATTCAAAATCAGAGGTATGGTTTCTACTGATTGTGTGTCGCTTTCACACCGTGGTAAACTTGAAACGTCATTAGGTCAAACCATCCCAAGTCCTTTACACCGTCTGTATAAAGGTATCCAATCAACGCATTGTTGTGTTAAACTTACACAATGTTATATGTGAATTATATGTCAGTTACATCTCATCAACTGATGAATGGATAAAGAAATTTCTACATGCAGTGATCAAACTCTTTGGGAACAGGCTCTCTGTTTCTTGAGGTTTTTTTCCCATCTAGAATTGGACTGAGGTTGCCCTACTCTGCTCTCCCCCTGATTTACACTGTCAGACCCCGTGCACATTGAGGCCCCTTCCCCGGGAATTCCCAAACCTTTTCCAGCCTTCACTGCTGGCCTCAATTTAACATTCCAGCCATGCCCAGTGGGTCAGTTTCCCCCCTGCATCCGACAGTGTGTCTTAACTCTGCCAGCAGTTAACAGTGATGAGAACCATCCTTCCTTAGAGTTTCTGCCTGGAACATATTTAGAATTCACCATGTCTCTAAACTCAAGGCAATTTTCAATGTGGCCATGGGGGGTTTGATCCATAATCATGTCTTTATCTCTTTTCTTTGTCTTCATATGGTTTCTGGCTTGCACAAGTCACTGTCCCTAAAAGCTGTGTTTTAAGTTTCTCACTAAGTAGTGGGGAAGTTGTCCCTGCTGATGTCAGTTATCTCCTGTCTTATGGTAGAAAGCTAAGGGGGCCACCCAGCAGCTGACTCTACATCTGTGTACTTTCTGGATACGCAATGGTAATGGTGAGCAGCAGGCATTTCCAAACTGGCTTATCTTTGCGGAAGGAACCTCTCACTCCCAGAGCCATTGGATGGTAAAATGTCTCACACTGAGCTCTCTGAACGGGGTCCTGGAGAATGGGGCAAGCAGAAGATAATGGAAAGGTTACAATTAGCAGCCTTTAGGGATAAAACGTATTAAGGTAGAGAGCAGAAAGGTTTGTTGGGAAGAAAACACTTCAATCTGATCACAAGGAACAACTGCCAGTTCAGGAAATCAGAGGGGGAAATTGTCAGTTCAGTGCAATCAGAGGGAAAATTGCCAATACTATTGATGAAAACAGTTTCACATTACCCCACGGAATCTGAGACTTTGGGTCTGAGTCTACTAAAAATAACTATCATTACTGTGCTTCTGTATTTAAGAAAATTCACGGACCTCACTTGCTCATCCTCACCCTGAAAATAGTAATTACGGGGCGCTGTTCCCTGTGTTACAGTGTCTGGGCTGATTGCAGCGCAAAGGTCGTTGGATGATCATCACCACTGGTATTTATCATCCTGAGTTTACCACCGAGCAGAGCTCAGAGTTAGGGAAGTCCGGCTCACTGAGGCAGGATGCATCAGAGACTCCGATGCCAGCAAATTTTAGAGCCGTGACTGCTGCTCAGGCCTTGTCACTTCTGACCCATTACTCTTGCCCAGAAAGACCGCCGTAGCGTTTGGTATGAATACCCAGGTTATCACCTTCATGACTGTTAGCCTTGGCTCCTGCGTGAATCTCAAGCACAATTTCCAGGAAAATGTCGTCAGCTGCTTGAAGGAGCTCTATGAAGGAGGTGGGGTGAGGAAGGGGTGGGGACAGAGTCTTCCGAGGAGTCTGGACATGTGTTGGCCATGACAAGCCCAGAGGAGTGAATGGAGAAGGCAGACGTCAACGAATCAGAAGTGAAATAGACTCACGCAGTAAAGAGGTGACTGAACCTTTAGAACCTTTAGGGTATGAAGGGCTTGCGCTTGCCTCTCTCCTTGTGTTCTTCCTCATCCCTGCTCTGCCCTCTGCCCCTGGGAGGCTGATCTGTACGGATGCCATCAACCAGGCTGACGCACGTCTGGCTTCCCGGTGGGTTTGGCCAGTGGAGAGCTCCAGCTGGACTGTGGATTCAGGGAGAAGAGGAAAGTCAGTCTACCAGTTCCCTTGGCTGACGTCCTTCCAGGTATCTTGTGTTGGCTGAGCCCTCTACCAAATGCCATTGCTCCTGCCCTGATGGCTGAGTCCACACAATCTCTACCATTCTGCTGTCAGCCATGACTCCTTCCCTTTGCCCACCTCTGCCTAGTGGTTCAAGCAGTACGGATGCTACTGACCTTGGATCATTCTTTTTGCATGTGTTGAAAGTTGTTCCGTGCATCATAAAAGGTTTAGCCTGGCCTCTACACACCCCTGCCGCCCGCATGCCCTCGGATTTGGCAACCAAAGATGTCTCCAAGACATCTCCAACTTTCCCCTGGGGGACAGACCAGCTCCCTGCCAGAGAACCACTACTCTGCATCCACACTTCTATACATAGACCCATTGCAAGGCGATCCTTCTCTAATTACTCTGTCTGTATGGAGATTCTGACTGATTCAATGAGGAAAAGAGTAAAGAATGTGAGACCATTTATTCTTGAGGAAGCAAAAGGATGATATAAAAGCTTTATACAGGTAGTGCTGAAAAAGAAAGAAGGAATGTTTTTCAAAGGAAGTGAAAATGGCAGTACTTAGCTCTAAGAAGACATTGCTCACTTGGTAAGGCCTTTAGTTTTTAGAAACTTAGCAGTACTGAGACATGTATGATCTAATTTAGAGACATTTGTTGACCATTAAAATAGGTCTAAGGCAGTCATTCTCAACCACTGGCAATTTTGCCTCTTAGGGGACATTTGGCATTTTTCGTTGTCACACTTGAAGGAGGTAGGTGCCACCTGCATGTGGTGGGCGGAGACCAGGGATGTTGCCCATTACCCTACGCTGCAAAGGACACCCCACCCCACAGAGTCATGCAGCCACCAGTGTTAGCAGGTGCAAGGCTGAGGAGCCCTGGTCTAAGGAAGGAGAATGAACTGGAGACATAAAGACTGGCATCCAGTATTATTTGCCTAACAAAAGCCATGTCACTTTATGCATCGAATTTAACGTTAGAGATTTCAGTTTACCAACTAGGTACGTTGAAGGGTCAGAAGAGAGTATTTCCCAGCATCTGTTCAGCTCTTGCTTTCCAAGATACCAGCTATCTTTTCCCAGCGATGTTTAAAATTCTATAATCAAGTATTTGTGTATTGCAGCCCTCCCCCCGCTGTCTGCCCGGGGCAGCATCTCTGTGGCTCCATGGTTACCTCTTAGAGTCAGAGTTATTTAGGGAATGTGATGCCTCAGATCCAGTGATGTTGGACTTGTAATTCTGGTGTCACTACCTGAAAGATTGTCATTGCTGCTTTTCAGTTGAGTGAGTGGAGAGTCATTGTCACCGACTGCGTTGCTCAACAGATTCATAGGCAGCTCTCATGCACCTTGAAGCACACACATAAGTGCAAGGCTTACGTGTGTCCTTCAGTTAGTTTATAGTTGATGAGAGAGGTAAGACGGCCACATGAAAAGCTAAGTAGCAGTGCCATTTTTAATGTAAAAAAAATTTTTTAATGTTTATTGATTTTTGAGAGACAGAGACAGACAGAGCATGAGCAGGGGAGGGGCAGAGAGAGAAGGAGACACAGAATCCAAAGTAGGCTCCAGGTTCCAATATGTCAGCACAGAGCCCGACGTGGGGCTCGAACTCATAAACCGCGAGTTCATGACCTGAGCCAAAGTCATGGATGCCTAACTGACTGAGCCACCCAGGTGCCCCAGCACCATTTTTATTTATTTTTATTTTTTTATTTTTTATATTAAATATAATTTATTGTCAAATTGGTTTCCATACAACACCCAGTGCTTATCCCATCAGGTGCCCTCCTCAATGCCTATCACCCACTTTCCCCTCTCCCCCACGCTCCATCAACCCTCAGTTTGTTCTCAGTATTTAAGAGTCTCTTATGGTTTGCCTCCTTCCCTCTCTGTAACTTTTTTTCCCCCTTCTCCTCCCCCATGGTCTTCTGTTAAGTTTCTCAGGATCCACTTATGAGTGAAAACATATGGTATCTTTCTCTGCCTAACTTATTTCACTTAGCATAACACTCTCCAGTTCCATCCACATTGCTACAAATGGCCAGATTTCGCTCTTTCTCGTTGCCAAGTGGTATTCCATTGTGTATATAAACCACAACTTCTGTATCCATTCATCAGTTGATGGACATTTAGGCTCTTTCCATAATTTGGCTGTTGTTGAAAGTGCTGCTATAAACATTGGGAAACAAGTGCCCCTATGCATCAGCACTCCTGTATCCCTTGGGTAAATTCCTAGCAGTGCTATTGCTGGGTCATAGGGTAGATCTATTTTTAATTTTTTGAGGAACCTCCACACTGTTTTCCAGAGCAGCTGCACCAGTTTGCATTCCCACCAACAGTGCAAGAGGGTTCCCGTTTCTCCACATCCTTGCCAGCATCTATAGTCTCCTGATTTGTTCATTTTAGCCACTCTGACCAGCGTGAGGTAGTGTCTCAGTGTGGTTTTGATTTGTATTTCCCTGATGAGGAGCTACGTTGAGCATCTTTTCATGTGCCTGTTGGCCATCTGGATGTCTTCTTTAGAAAAGTGTCTATTCATGTTTTCTGCCCATTTCTTCACTGGGTTATTTGTTTTTCGGGTGTGGAGTTTGGTGAGTTCTTTATAGATTTTGGATACTAGACGTTTATCCAATATGTCATTTACAAATGTCTTTTCCCATTCCATCAGTTGCCTGTTAGTTTTGTTGATTGTTTCCTTTGCAGCCCCAGCACCATTTTTAAATACCCACACGAACAAGATGGCAGCATAAAGATGCTACTGAGTTGACATTCATCAACTCAACTGTAGATGGCCTCCTTGAAGGGGAATCTACTTTTTTTTGGGGGGGGGGGGATCTACTTGTGATGCTGGGCTTCTAGATGTTCCATTGGTTATGCTAAGGTGATATGGAATTTACTATCTTCATGTTCCCACGTAAGCCTGAAATGGCACTTTGGAGAGGGAGGCATGTATTGGGACTTACGACATTTCTAATCTGTATGGGGCATGTAACTTTGGCATGACCACAGCCAACGTTTGCATGGATGGGTAGCAGTAGTTGACCTGGGTCGTTGCATATGTTACCAATCAACATCACTATCATTGTCCTATCACATCTACACCTTGTGACTTTCTATTCTGCAGTAAGACCATACTGAGTGTTCTAAATGTATTGTCTGTTTTTCATTCTCAAGAATAGTCTTATCAGGTATGCACGTGTTATTTTTTTAAGTTCTTATTTGAAAGAGAGAGAGATAGTGGGAGAGAGCCAAAGCATAAGAGACTCTTAAAAACTGAGAACAAACTGAGGGTTGATGGGGGATGGGAGGGAGGGGAGGGTGGGTGATGGCTATTGAGGAGGGCACCTTTTGGGATGAGCACTGGGTGTTGTATGGAAACCAATTTGACAATAAATTTCATATGTTGAAAAAAATAATAAAAATAAAAAATAAATTAATAAATTAAAAAAAAATGAAAGAGAGAGAGATAGCAGGGGAGGGGTAGAGACAGAGAGTGAGAGGAAATCCCCAGTAGACTCTGCACTATGAGCACAGAGCCCAACGCAGAGCTCGAACTCACAAACCGTGAAATCATGACCTGAGACAAAACCAAGTGTCAGAAGGTCGGCTGACTGAGTCACCCAGGTGCCCCATGTATATGTGCATTATGATGACGACTTTGCAGACTATGTCAATGGGGCTGGCAGTCCAGCCATGACTGGTCTGTCTCCACTTGTCCTTGCAAAGGGGACTAACCTGTATCTCACTGAATGACCGATGGATGTTTATAAATGTGTTTGGAAGGAGATGGACAGATATCACAAAAGAGGTGGACCTCTAACCAGCCGTTGAAGGACAGGGTTTGACTAAGCAAAGGGGAAGGGGTAGATTGGGCTGATGGGAGCAGATTCCAGTGGCCCTGGAATCTCAAGTTAAGGGGCATGGATTCTGCCATTTTGAAAGCCACAGCCCACAAGTTAAATCCAGTGTCTCACCTGTTTTCAGCATCCTTGCCCACAAGCTGAGAACGGTTGTTAGATATATTTAAGTGTTTGGGGTACAAAAATCAAAAGACTATTTCACGACACATAAAAATTATATGAAATGAAAATGTTGCTGTCCATAAATAAAGTTTTATTGGTACTCTGCCTCCCCCGGTCCTGTCTATGTGCTGCTTTTACACTACAGAGGCAGAGCCTGATTGCAATGACATAGACCATATGGCCCCCATAGCCAAAAAAATTGTCCTTATCTGGCCCTCTAGAGGAAACATTTACTGACCCCTGCTTTAGCTATTTCAAAAGCAGCCAGACTTGTTTTGTTTCATAAGCAGGAAGATGAACCCGTTATCACATTTGTTAATTAAATGTAGCCGTTCAAGCAGTACCAGTGGTAGTTTAAGGCAAGGCCAGAAAACCAACAAGTGGGTTTAGTTCTTTGAGGTGCCTGAAACCTTCCAGTGTTGAAGAAACAAATGAATTTGGTCAATCTTGACATGCAGTTTGGTGGGGTGAGTTGAAAGACAGGGTGCCCCTGGGTGGCTCAGTCGGTTAAGCGTCCGACTTTGGCTCAGGTCATGATCTCACAGTTCATGAGTTTGAGCCCCATGTGGGGCTCTCTACTGACAGCTCAGAGCCTGGAGCCTGCTTCGGTTTCTGTGTCTCCCTCTCTCTGTCTGACCCTCCCCCACTCTCATGGTCTCTCTCCCTGTGTGTCTCTCAAAAAATAAATGAACATTAAAAAAGAAAGACAGATGTTACTTCTGGATTCATGTAGCTGCTTCCCAAAGGGCATGCTTCCCTGATCTGTAGCTGAACATGCTCAGGACACATGGGACTCCTCAACAGTTATGGGTTCATGTGCCCCATGGGTCACCATGCACCATACTCTCGGCCTTTTCTCTTGGGCTCTTTTGTCTTCTGGATCCAATCCCACTCTAGGTGACCATAATATGGGAAGGCTTCTCAAGGTCCCCTGCCAAAACATCCTTAATAATATTAACTAACAAAGAGCAAGTGCGTGGTCTTTGTGGAGTGCTTTTCTGCGAGCATGGTTTACATATCTCATCTTCTGTATAAACTTCTATAAAACTTGCAATCCCCCAGGTGGATGTGTGATCCCACTTTATGGTGGAGGAAATGAAGGCACAGGGATGCATAAATGACCTGCTCTTGATCATGGGCTCCAGTCCAGTCCCTGGTGCACCTGAGACTCTGTCAAACCAAGACTGTCTGGACGACAGTGAATGTTTAATCCTGTGCAACCCATGCTGTGCATGCTAGTGGCTGTGTAAGGAAGTAGGTTTTCTGTTTCATGTTAACAAAATAGAGGGATGTTGCAGTCTACTCCAGTAGACATCAGATCATATTCCACGCAGACACACATCTATATTTTAAGAATCATCTGTTCATTCAAGAAATTAAACCATGCTAAATTGTGTGATGTAGAAACCCAAAGTCTCCACGGCAACCTGTGTTGGTTTTTCTATTCAAAGGATATTTGTTACTTAGAAGCTAAATGATGTTGTCTCTCTAAGATATATGGTTCTCCCCACCTCCTGGCTTGTCTGCTCTGCTCCAGACGTCCAAGAGCAGAAGTGGTAGCCATCTGAGGATTAGGGCCCTAATCTGAGTGGTAGCCATCTGAGGGTTCCGTCCCTCTTTCTGCATTTGGCTGCCTTCTGGGTGTGGACTACAACCACAATAGATTGAGCACATAAACACAAACTGTGTAAACCTAGTGAAATACAGGATTTAAACCTGGCTTTAGAAACCAGCTCTTAGGGGCACCTGGGTGACTCAGTGAATTAAGAATCCCACTCTTGGTTTCGGCTCAGGTCATGATCTCATAGTTTATGAGACTGAGCCCCACATGGGGCTCTACACTGACAGTGTGAAACTTGCTTAGGATTCTCTCTCTTCCTTTCCCCACTGCTCCCCTGCTCATACTGTCTCTGTTTTTATCAAAATAAACTAAAACAAACAAACAAACAAAACAAAAAAAAAACAAAACGCTCATAAAATGTTGAGCAGCAGCTTCCAAATTAAATGGACTTGAATGGTACTTCTCTAAAATCCACAAAGAGCATCTGTTAGCCGTCCAAGTCCACCATCCCTAGAAGTGTGTAGAAACAAAGGCAAGAGGAGCTTGGAGCTAAAAACTTCTACATCTCTGAGTACCAGGGTCACATAAAAATCGAACTCCCAAGTCCTAGACCCTCTTATTTTCTGTGAAGCAGAAAATAAAACACCAACTGCATCATACTTCAGGAGGACAAAATGGTATACAGAGTGAAGGGAACCCTCTACTACACCTGACTTTAAGGACAAAGCCAATTAACCACATTCAAGGAGTGAAATTACATATCCACCTTACACAATGGCTCTGACAACTTCATCCCTGAAACAGAGCCCGGGCATCTGCAAGCACTCAGGTTTGACGTGTAGACACATTTACAGTGTTTGATCTGCCCTGTGTCAGCAGATGCACAGGGTTATGCCCTGTGTTATGATGCGCAGGTGAAGACGTCTAGCGTTCAGACCAAGGAAACACTTGTTTTTCCGATGGAACGATGTTAAATACAGAACTTATCACGGCACCGCTTTATTACATCAGATGTTCGAACCAACCAATTCTGCTTCAAGACAAAAGACTCATCCGAGACTCTGAAGAAACATGGGAGCGTCTTCTTTGCTTCATTACTGACCACCGGAGAGCCAGAAATAAAAGTCTAAATCGGTGATAACAACTCAGTGAGTAAAAACAGTAACCTGCCTCTGAAGAAAAACAACAAAAACCAAGCCTCAGTCTGTAACACAATCAGGTCTAGAGTTCTAAACTTATGAGTTTTTGTGGATTGAGGCAACTTCCCAGATGTGGTCCCGAAAGGGTCCTCTTAGGAAAGAATATTTGGTGTCCTATCAGAAGAGCCCTCTGCCTGGCATTATCCTGGCACAGGATGATATGAGTTCAGTGATTGAGCAATTTTACTCACTCCTCAGGGACCCATCCTGGGTATTGTTTCATTTTAGATTTCCATGTCGAAGCAGCAGGGAATTCTGGAATTTAAAAATGAGTTTTAAATTGGCCGTTCACTGGCTTTACCTCTCCAGAGAAATCCTATGTATCTCATATATAAAATCTGCAGTGATACACAGCATTTGGTTCTTCTGAGGAATTAAGTGCTTTACGTTTTCGTTTTGTCTTCTCTTTGCAAACATGAAATACGTTTGTTTCGTTTTTTTTCCCCCACTCCCCACAGAGCCCAAATCTTTAGCACCAACAAACATCCTATTCTGGAATACCTCCATTGTTTTGTCCCATCCATCCATTGTCAGAACTAGCTTTTCTGGCGGCCAGCATCTAAACAAGAAACTCTATCTGGCAAAAGCCCTGGCTGTATCAACGTTTTCCTGGAAACCACACGCATCCCCCTTTCCAGGGCAATCTTTGGAAAATGAGCTTCTGAAAGTCTTTTGTTTCATAAAATACTATGTCAAGTCTTCTTAGATACGTAGAGTTGGAAACAAACAAACCAGCACATCCATGCTTGGCAGGATGGAATGACCCACAGTTTGGCTTGGGGGTCCTCTTCTCTGCCAGGCGCTTTCTTTCAAGAAAGCAAGAATCCTATGCACTTCTTGGCTTTTGACAGTCCTGTTCATGTAACTTTATCAGCCTGGGAACCAGCTGTGAGAGCTACTTTACGCAAATGGTCACAAATCGTTCTGGAGAGAAATCGTTTTCGTCTCCTTGTTTTCAGAAAAGTGAAGCTCATCTTAGACTTGTAAGAATAAAACTCTGTTCTACAAATCTTGCTCTAAGGAGGATTGAAGCCAGTAAGTTTTGCAAGCCTCAACTACAGAAATGTTCCTAAAGTAACAGCTGAAAAATTTGAAAGTCCTTGTTATAAGACATTACATTAGAACCATCTCTGTGTCCTAGTTGGGTGTGGGGAAGATGATTGACATTTATGACTAAAGTTATCTACACTCCCCCCAAATTCTAAGTATGTGACAATACCTATGTTCCCTTCCTGGGGTTTGAGGTTAGTCTTATGGTTCCACAGCTTTTATGTTTATGTTTCTAAGTTTATGCTGCTTGCATAGAATCAAATTTCCAATAGGAATTATCATCATCACCCTTGTGGTGATTAAGTAATTATTTTACACTTCTATCTGAGTAACTTCTTTTTACTTCCCCTGTACTCGCAGAAGGGATTGTCCTTTGTGACTGACTAGGTCAGGTTTTGTCATTGACAATCCAAGATTCTTGGTATTTTGGAAAAACTGGTAAAAACACACGCAGAATGACACTGGTGATGCTGGACTAGAAGCACAAGAGAATGATGAACTTGGTGGTCATTTCTACAACGTCTGCTTTTCCAGGGACATTTACCTGGTATTATACATTAGATTGTTTCCCACCCTCTCCAAATCCACACATTGAACCACTAATTGAAGTCCACCAATAGGACTGTATTTGGAGACGGGATCTTTATATAGGTGATAAAGGTAAAATGAGGTCATTAAGGCAACCCTAACCCAACAGGACCAGTGTCCTCATGAGAAGAAGAGACTAGGACACAGACACACACAGAGGGACGACCATGTGAGGACATGGGGAGAACACGGCGTCTACACGTCAAGGACAGAGGCCTCAGGAGGAACCAGCCTCGGCCCTGCCTGGATCTCAGACTCCCAGCCTCCAGGACGGGGAGAAATAAATGTGTGTTGTCAAAGCTGCTCATTGTGTGGTGGCCACTATGGCGGCTTTAGTTGACTAATCCAGTTGGTCTCTGCCATCTGAAAACCCATGTCTTTTCTTCCTCAAAATTCGGCTTTAAGGACATGTCCTGGAAACCTGAAACAGTTAATCAAACGTGACTTGAATTATATTTTGTGCCTCCTCAGCCAGTATCTGAATTGAGTACAACTTCCTCCCTGTGGCTTAAATCTTTTTATTCTCTACGCCTTCTCTTCACAGCTAGAAGGCAAGACATCTGCTACTTTTGTATTTCCTTAGAAAGCAGTTCATTCCAATAACGTATTGGGAATACTAAAGCTGCTCTTGGTAAGGCTACCAGATCTGGCAAATAAAAATACAGAATGCCCAGTTTAGTTGGAGATTTAAATAAACAGCCTATCTTTTGTAGTTCAAGTATATCTCTGCAGTATTTGGGACAGACTTCTAGTGAAAGAGCATCCATCGTTCATCTGAAATTCAAATTTAACTGAGCACACTGTATTTCCTCTGGGAACCCTGATTGTTAGAAGTCTTGATTTGAGGGACACGGGAGAAAAGTTTACTCAGCAACTGTACAAAGTGCTATGGACAATCTTGAGAAGCACAAAGACGTCACCCGTCTGCTCTGTGTGATCTGTGCAAGTTCCCATAGAAGTTGACTCCTTCAATTCACCACATGAGTGCCTTGGGCTACAGGTGCTCTGGGGACTTTGGGGACAAGCAAAAGATTGCAGAATGTAAGCAACAGAGACAGCTTCATGGAGGAGGTAGTCCTTCAGCTGGACTTTGTAGAGGTGGTCACACCTCACTGGGAGGAAGGAAAAGTGAGAACATTAAAGGCAGTAAGCAATAGTTTTTCTAGGCTACAGGGAGGAAAATAGCAGTTAGAAACTGGGAGAACAGCTAACAAATTATAGTGATAATTCAGCTATGAAGTGAGTGCCTGAAGTATGGCTAGCGTGCAAGATGGAAAGAGAAGGAAAGGAGAAATCATGATGCAAGCTTTCAGTGCATGTGATGAAATGTGGGTGTTGCTTAAGTGAAGAAAGTTGGGAGAGAAGGGAAATTGGCTAAGGGCAATTGGGAGAAGGAAGGGCAGTTGACTGTCATAATCCACTGAAATGATGTTCTATAAAGTTGTAGTGAACTCTGAGTCAGCAAATACTGAACACGGCTCCTAGGGGAAACCTAGGGCTGGGTTCCTGTGAACCCCTGGTCACAATACTTTCGTCACCCAATCAATATGTAACCTTGTTTTGTGTGAATTTCTGTTTAAAGAAAAAAGCCTTATTAAATATATAGCTGACTCTCTCACTTTGAACTCAGGACAAACAGCACTGTGACTCATGCCTGGAAAAGGAAGCTTATTTAACTCACATATTCTTCTTTGTAAGGCAGGTTCCATACCTCTTGAGCTTAGGAACGCTGACCAACACTTTAACGGTACACCTGGGAGCCATTTTAAACAGTGAAATCACCAACAAAAATCACAAAAATGCATAAAACGTGGCTCTACATATACTGTGGAAAGGATGGTGTTTTTTGGTAGTATGAGAACGGAAGACAGTGTTGCCTTGTTAGATTCAGCTAGGAAGAAGCGTGTCAGCTGACTCAAGTTTTTCCGCCACTCTGCACATGTCTGTAAATGAGTGTGAAAGCCCCACAAATATTGATGATAAAGTTATAAATAAATGTTAGCAAATAGCAGAGTTTGAAAGTGTGCGATCACTGCGTATGTGAATAGAGTCAAGGGCTGGAAAATCAGAGTGCACGTTTCTGCCTCGTGTACTTCTCCGTACCTTATGCGTGCCTGGTCTGCCCTAGTGGGCTTCTGGGTCAGCACCAGGCAGGCAAGCCCTGTGGAGTCTGGCACATGGTGGCCATACTCCTGATTCAGGCACCACGCTTTCCGTTCTCTTCTCCCAAGCCATGGTTAGCCCAACCTCAATGTTGGGTACACTTCCTAACTATACTCATCTGTGGGTCATAGCCAGTCGCCCTACACTGCTAAGAAATGACGTCTCAGCTCACCGAATCAGGTCTGCCTGCCCACATGTCTCCAGCATTACCTATTTGCTTACACCCCCATGCAGATGTTTCCTTCCCTTCTTCTTCATGTCCTCCCTCCAGTGGTTTTGACATTGTGCTAGTCCTAACTTCATCTGTGAGGACTCATGAGGCCGTCTTTGGATGGGGAAAGAGCTGAGCAGTGAGTCTTGAGGAAAGTCCAGAAACAATGTAAAGGACAGTCATCAAGTCAATAAAGGTAAAACAAATCAGAAAGGTAAACGGAGAAGAAAAAAAAAAAGGATAACTACTTCATTCATACATCCACCCACCAAATATTGATTGAGCATGCAAGGAAATAAACACATCCCGTGTCTGCCAGAAGAGAAGTTCAAAGACATAATGATCAATTGTATCCAACTCAATAGAAAAATAAAGGAAAATGTTAATCCAGAAAGCCGGAGAGAAAGAGCCAGAGAATATCACAAATATACAATAACAAAGGACAAGCTTATACCCCCTGTCACATTCATGAAGCGAGGAAAAAACTCAGCGCACAGGATCTTTGCCTCCAAAGATAAAATATAATGAGTTGGGCTCAGATTTACATCTGGCAGCATCTTGGTCTTTTTATTGTACTGAGAGACTACATCTCGTGTAATGATTCACAGTATGTGTCCTGGGTAATCAGCTCAGTGAGTCATACCTAATTTCTTCTTACATTTCCAAAACTCCTTTCTGAGAGGGTGGCCCAAACAGCCTTTTCCCTTGCCAGAGTAAAATATGAACTCCCCAACCCGTCTTTTGTCCGAGGTACGTTCCACGGCATTCCCCAGCTGGAGGTGCGGGCTCTCATTGGCCGTACCTTGGCTGGGAGATGGCGGGGGCCTCTTGAAATGGTGTTTGGAATCCTCCTGTTTGGAAGCTCCTTCCTGCTTCACATTCCGCCAAAACATGAGATTTCAGCGTCCTTGTCACGTTCAGGCACTGGCAGCTATCCCAACGTCATTAATGGGGACGCCAGATACTGTCAACCATGATACGTCTTGTTGTGGGTTCTGTGCCTGTGAAATGAATTTCCTCTTGATAATAAAATGCTCACCCGCATGTGGTAAATTGCCTTTTCTGGGACCATTGAAATCAGATTTAATACAGTCTTCCTTCCCACATGGAACTGAAGAAAGATGGTCAGTGGTTGTCGCACAGCAATGCACATTAGCAGCATGGTTGCTTTAAGAAATTATTCCTTCAGAAACGAATTTTAACATTTCATATGAGCTGACTACACGCTCTCGATTTTCACACTTTCATCAAAGAATGATTAATGTTTTGGAATGATTGTGCTGTCTCTCAAAAGGAGCACGTTTGGACTTCAGTGTCTCCATAGGCATGTGGTCTACAGAACTGACTTTACGAAACATCTTCAACCATGAATGTTCTTACAGTTCGACCAAAACTAACTGTCTTGGCCCTGAGCTCATGTTCTGACCTCCATCTTTTTGACTCTTGAGAACCTGTGGCTCTAAAATCCTACAGCCTCACACACACACACACACACACACACACACACACACACACACACAAGCACACACACCACATCTTTATCCATTCATCTGTAGACGGACACTTCCATATCTTGGCTATTGTGGTAATAATGCTACAATAAACGTACGGGTGTGTCTTTTCAAATTAGTGTTTTCATTTGCTTTGGGTAAATACTCAGTAATGCGATTGTTGGATCTGTGGAATTTCTATTTTTAATTTTCTGAGGAACCTCCACACTCTCTTCCACACGGGCAAATTGGTGCAGCACCAATTTGCATTCCCACCAGTTGTGCACAAGGGTTCCTTTTTCTCCACATCCTCACCAACACTGGTCCATGGCCTTTAGGTTTGACGGTGTGATCTCCTCTCACCTAAGGTCCTTGAACTTGACTGCACATTGGAATCACCCGGGTAACTGAGCTAGTACTGATGCCTGGATCCTACTCACAGAAATTGGAGGTTGTGACCAGGGCAACAGGATTTTTAAAAACTTTCCAGACATTATTGTGTGTGGCCAATGCCATTGACTCCAACTTTCTGAAGACCTTCTTGCTTTATATTACTTGCTTTGCCATGAAGCCACCAAGACTTTTCCGCCATTAACACAACAGCCAGGGATGTTTCTTTCAAGAAAACAATCCAAACCGTCTTTAAAACAAAACAGCGGCTAACGGTCCATTTGGCAATATTTCTTATATCTGGACGTCCTTTCCTCTTTGCCCGTGGTCACTTGGAAGGAGCTAAGATCCCTCTCACAGGAGGATCAGACTTGATGCAGAAAGTGTCCACTTGTAATGTCAACGGCTTCCTTTTCTACAAAGTGAGGTTATGTCAGAAAACACTTCCATTTCATCAGGCGGTACTTGAGCCAAATGGTGGGATTCTAGATCCACAGTCTTTCTTTCGGTGACTTCAAAAGAGACCCAGGGATTTCCTGTTCCTCATTCAACTCTTTGTGTTTTGGATTTATTAATTCTGTTGCCCTTGCATTAT
>NC_064817.1:3710718-3753518 GCF_023721935.1 Panthera uncia | reverse complement strand
CTTACTCAGAGAAAATGTCTATCAATTACAAGAGTGTCTTAGATCATGAGTACCTTTTATAGCCCAGAGGAAAATGGTTTATATCTGTACTGTCATCATGCCTTTCAAAATCTGTTTGAAAGAAAATTAGCATTTTTTTTTCCTTACTGTTACTTTCAAAATAAACAGTTCATCTGTTATCAAGGCAGGGGAACTTCAATTCTTAACCTTGTGAAAAATTTTGTATAAGTTAATAAAGGACCTGTGTCTTTTATGTACAGACCTATTTGTAAAAGAACGGTGGTAGTAGGCTTTAAAATGAAATACCCTTTGCATTTATTCTTGCAAATGATTGAGCTTTGCACAGATTATATCACAAGAATGAGCTCCGATTTACATAGGTATTTCAGGATGGGTGTTTATTTTACAGTTAGAGGGTGATGGCCAGGGAGCCGTCATACTGGTATTCCATGGACCACATTTCTGCTTCTCTGCTTCCTGAGAAGGCAAGATGCACTAGATTTTTGTTTTGTTTGAAATTTACCTTTTTTTTTTTTTTTTTAGTAATCTCTACACCCAACTTGAGGCTCAAAATCACGACACCAAAGTCAAGAGTCACATGTTCTACCAACCGAACCAGCCAGGTGCCCCTGATTTGTTTTTTTTACAACAGAAAAGCATTTGGAATTTCAAATCTCAGAAAGGCTTAAATGACAATTTACACATTATCTAAAGTCATTCCATACATTCCTAAAAAGAAAGGTGATAGCAAACATCAAGACAAGTGTAAATGTATCTTTCTATTGAATTCCCTTTGTTCTGTTTTGGAATATTAGGGGATCCATAGTATATCCAGTATATAGCTACGTGACTTTTGTTTTTTTCTACAATGTGTGATGCTATTACTTTTTTTTAATGTTTATTTATTTTTGAGAGAGAGGGGCAGAATGTGAGTGGGGGAGGGACAGAGGGACACGGAGACACAGAATGTGAAGCAGGCTCCAGGCTCCGAGCTGTCAGCACAGAGCCCAACGTGGGGCTCAAACCCATGAACCATGAGATCATGACCTGAGCTGAAGTCGGATGCTTAACCGACTGAGCCACCCAGGCACCCCGAGACCACTCTGTCTTAACTACTTGGTACTGACATAGCATGAAAACCACAGGGACAATATGTAAACTGAGTGGGACCAGAATAAGCCACTCCAAAATGGATTATTGGTAAATGGATTATTGGCAAATGGATTATTTTCAGCTGAAAGCAATCAAGAAACAGCAAACGCAAAAAGTTTGCTGCCTCCCCATCTGCCCAAAACCATAGCATAAATTTCTTGTGAGAAAGGTGACCTCTTTTCTTTTCCTTTTACCAGGAAGTTGGGGGGGGGGGAATGACTGTAATCATTGGGGAGGCAACATAAATGCCTAGATGAGTTTGCATAAATAGCCCTTACTAAAATAACCCCTATCTTCTGTTTGTTCCCTTGATATATTTCCTAGTCACTTTGCATAACTTACCACGCTTTTTAAAAATGATATATAAACCCCTGAGTCTAACACCTGGAGTTTTCATTCTTTTTCTGTGAACCTCTGTTACATCCATAAAAATTGTATGCCTTTTCTATTAAGCTGTCTTTTGTCAGTGTAATTGCAGACCTCAGGCACAGAACATAAGAGGATAGATTATTCCTCCCCTACAAGACAAACAGGCAGGGCCATATTCCAATAAAACTTAGATAGTGGGCTGGGTTTGCCTCTGGGCTAATATAAACATTGGCCAACTGGGTAATCTCTTTTCAGGGTTATATTGAGTAGGAGGAGAGGAGGCCTGGTGAGTGACTTAATTTATTGTGATGCTAGAGATAACTTTGAAAGTAGTTTTGCTGTCGCAGGCACTTAACACATCAAAGTTTGCACCTGCCTCAAACTGTTCTCAGTCAACCTGAAACTTTCTGCCACTAGAATAGAAAGTTTTGACTTACTTCCTTCTTACGCATCGTCACAAAATCTTTAGTGTGTGCCTTCCCAAGGATACCTGGGCTGTATGATGATAGGGGCAGTGGGCATTTTGTTAGATGTATGCCCAGCACTGAGCGTAGGGATTCATACAAAGAAGACCCTCAAATATTTATTAACTCTGGGTTTGTATTTATTTATTTATTTTTAAAGTTTATTTATTTTGAGAGAGAGAGAGAAAGTGCAACAATGAGCGGGGGAGGGACAGAGAGAGAGAGGGAGAGAGAATCCCAAGCAGTCTCTACAGTGACACAGAGCTTGATCCCACAAACCATGAGAGCATGACCTGAGCTGAAACCGAGAGTCTGACGCTTGAGTCACTGAGCCACCCAGGCACCCCTGGGTTTTGTATTTATTAAGTTCAGCCACACAAAATTGCAATATTTGCTGGCTGCAGGTGGTCGCATAGCATCAGTTTCCTGTGGTTCAACCTGAGATCAAAGACTTCTGTGAAAATTCAGACATGACCACTAACCATGACAGTTCCTAATAAAGATGATGGGGAGTGGTTAGAACGGTGTTCTCCAAACTCTTGTGATCACACACACCCAGGCCTAAAGCAGTAAAATCCACACGTGTGCATCTATGTCTTGTAAGTGATTTACACACCAGAGTGCTCACTACCTAACATCTCATGGCACAATATACATTACCGTGAAGATTCTTTGTTCATGATAGTGGATGCAGATTACTCATTTCAATAGCCTTCTTGAAAACTCAGAATTTTCTTTTTTTTTAATGTTTATTTTTGAGAGAGAGAGAGAGAGAGAGAGAGAGAGAGGGAGCACAAATTGGGGAGGGGCAGAGAGAGAGGGAGACACAGAATCCAAAGCAGGCTCCAGGCTCTGAGCCGTCAGCACAGAGCCTCACGCGGGGGCTTGAACCCACGAACCATGAGATCATGACCTGAGCCGAAGTCGGACGCTCAACCGACTGAGCCACGCATGCGCCCCCCCAAAAACTCGGAATTCTTATTTGGAGTACTCTGCATTGTTTCCCTGTGCTGCCTTTATTCCTGTTGAGGTCAGTCTTGGTATCTTGGTAGGAGCCTTTAAGTCACTCATCCATTTCCCGAGGGCTACTGTGGCGAGAGCTAGATGGCATCATCACTTGAGCTTGGCACAGGGTTGCCATTTGCTGCAAATAAAAATTAATGCAAATGAGTGAGTCACTCCTGTCCTTGCCATGGAACCCACATATAACGTCTTACAGGACTGCATGGGGCAGGGAGCATCAGTCAGGATCTGAAGTAGTACTAAACTCTACCCTGAGCCAACTCATTTAGACATAAAACAGAAAATCCTAACACTTCCTTCCCATTCACCAAGGGATATCTTTGCAAACACCCAGAGCTGGGCTCATCCAGTGTAAGAGCCTCTAGATCAGGGAACGTCTATAATTCAGGTGACGACTGAAACAGCGTCTTGTAAGAGCAAGGTGTTAGGACTGAACTAAGCACACCCCAATCTACCTAGAACATGCATTTCCCAGTTTCCTGATGAGCAGAACCGAGCCTTGTCATACTGTAAAATTCGTTTGCTAATGTTTATTTTTGAGAGAGAGACAGACCGAGAGCAGGGGAGGGGCAGAGAGACAGGCAGACAGAATCCGAAGCAGGCTCCAGGCCCTGAGCTGTCAGCACACAGCGCGATGCGGGGCCGAATCCACTAGCTGTGAGATCAGGACCTGAGCCGAAGTCGGATGCTTACCAGACTGAGGCACCCAGGCGCTCCCAGGGTTGTCTTCCTTTAACCACTGGAGTGTCAAAAGTTGCATTGGCCGTCTTCAGTTAGGGAGTGTGTGTGATAAGAAGTTGCACCTGCCTCTGTTAACTCTGAGTGAGCCCCATGACTCTGGGATTGTTGACCACATATGTTCAGCATATATTAGGTGGACTCACTTGTCAAGAAACAGTTTGCAGCTACCAGGATATCTCTGGCCATTTCAAATCCAGACGCAACACTCCATCCACTCCACTCATGGTTGGTTTATTAACTTTTCCCCTTACTAAGGTGTAAGATTCGAGACAGGACATCCGTCCTGTAGTCTGTGTGCAAAACCATGTAGCAGTGTTCGGCCCAGGTACTTAATTTCTGTCTGTCATAATACCTGAATAAAAGGGCACATAAGTGAATAAGTAAATGCATGAACACATACCCTAAGTGGCAAAGCCAGGATTACAATTCTAGTCACCAGACAGTGGGTGAAGTCCCGTGCAGTTTTCCCAGTCACTCAACAGGCTCCTTATTTACAGTAAGCTTCCGTTTTAAAATTGCTTCTTATGGGCACCTGGGTGGCTCAGTCAGTTGAGCATCTGACTCTTGATTTTTGACTCAGGTCATGATCTCACAATTCGTGAGATGCAGCCCCACATCGGTCTGTGTGCTTACAGTGTGGAACCTGCATGGGATTCTCTCTCTCTCTTTCCCTCTCTCTCTCTCTCTCTCTCTCTGCCAGTCCCCCGTTCATGCTTCTGCTCTCTCTCTCTCAAAATAAGAAAAATAATTATTAAAAAAAATAGTTACTTCCTAAAGCTTCCTGTTGACATAAAAATATCTTATTTAAAAGTCACAGAGTTGCAGAATGCTCTATCCTTGAGTTAGGATAGACTAGGTGACATAGTACCAAGATGAGCACTCAGCGAAAAAGCAAACGAGAAATAGTCATGTCAAAGTGGCAATTTCTTTGCCTCTTTTTTTTTTTTTTTTCCTAAACTCAGTTAATAAAGTTTGAAGGGAACCCATTTGCACAATCGTAAATTCTGGGCTCAGCAATATTTCAATTGATGGAGATCTTAATAAAAACACCACCCTTAGGATTCTCTTATTATTTGCGCTGAATTCTTTTTTTTTTTTTAAGTTTATTCATTTCGAGAGAGACAGAGAAAGGAAGTGGGGGAGGGGCAGAGAAACAGAGAAAGAGAGGGAGAGAGAGAGAATCCCAGGCAGGCTTTGCTCTGTCAGCACAGAGCCTGATGCGGGGCTCAGTCAAACTCATGAAACCTAAGACCCTGACCTGAGCGGAAAGCAAGAGCGAGACGCCTAACTGACTGAGCCACCCAGGTGCCCCAATTTGTACCGAATCCTAGTCCGCCTGTTTCTGACGGGAAAGCTGAGATCCACAGGCACGAAATGTCTCGCCCCAGATGACACATGCATCAGCAGAGTTAGCCCAAACTGAGACAGTTGCTCCTTGGCTGCACCGTGACGAGCCTGCGCCGGGATGCAGCTTGCATTTTCTGTCCCCCACTCAGCTCCGGAACGCAGGCTGGGAGCCAGGGAGAGGAGTTACAGTAACACAGTTCAATGCCATCCCGTCAAACCCACGGATGGGACCACGCTTTCATGCCACCGTCATCCAGGGTTGGCACGGCGAGACAGCGAGGTAGCTCATAGGGTCGTCTCCCGAAACACTGCAAATGCAGAGTTCTCGAGCAGCATCCGCTCTGGGCATCCCTTTCTTCCTTCATTACACACACAGCAGTGACCTCGGGCGTTGCACGGTCCTGGGCCATGAGGAATGGATTTAGACCGTCTCCGCTGATTGACAGTAAATACAACATGCCCTCAAGTTTTCATTTAGAAAAGTCCTTTTCCATCGAGCAGGATATTTTGTAGACACTTTGCACCATGAAACTGACCATAGAAAATCATTACCGTGGATCCTGCCTCCTGAGACGTGCTGACAAGAGAAAAGGATGTGATTGGACAAGGAGTCTGCTTTCTGAGCGACGACTGTGGACATTTGTACACAGCCACAAGTGAGGATATGCAAGGAATCTCTGGATCTTTCGTGGGAGACCACAAAAGGTGGCTTTTGTGAAGCCACCCTGCCCTGGACGGAAAATACCTTCTGTTCGTATCCAACCAGCTAGCGCCACTGTTGGCATTAAATCTGAGACGCTATTTGTGATAGCTGATGTACATGATATCTGATGGAATCTCAATTAAACACCGGGCACTTCATCCCAGTAAAAGGTTTGCAACAAACAGCATGAAGACAACTTGTAAAGAGTGGGTGAACGTTCGGTATCAGATGCCTTAGATGATTCTTCAGTCGCAGGAATTTCTTGTTCTTCATGATAATTGACGATGGGCAGAATGGAAGAGAAACCTAATGTATTCTATCACTTAGACAACAGAAGTTAACACAGCTCTTTTATTTAAACTTGAAGTATGCAAAGCAGACATCCGGGCAAGGCCAGTGCCACTGTTGATGAGAATACCAACTGAAAGTCATGTGTGCTTACACTTTATGAGGGTGGGGAAGCCCTTGTGGGTACACAAACAGACCATGCCAGTAGCTGCGAGACTAACACTGTAAGCCGGTTGCAGAAAACGCGCTTCTCGCTGTAGCCAGCTAAACGCCAAAATCACAGAAAAAATACATTAAAATAAATTAGAGAAGAATTAAAAACCAGAGAGGGTGGTGTTCTTTCCCTGGCATTAACCTCAGTGACTTGCCCCACCATGCACTCCCCGTGCTGTTATGCTAGTTCTCTGCTAGAGGTACTCCAGTCACTGTCATCAGCATCCCTGGGAGAATGGGGGATAGTTCTCTGAGCCCGAGCCTAGGAATATGGGAGGTGGGGCTGGAGAGCCCTGGCCTTAACAAGCCCCTTACATCCCGGAGATTCGGATGCACCCTGAAGACTGGCTGAGTCATTACTTAAGCTCGCTCACTGCTTTTCAGCCATTCGGAAGTGTTGTCTATTCAAGACTTTGTGAGCTCCCTGATAAATGACTGTGGATATTGCTCATTGAACTGGGCAAATGAATGACACTCTTCTGATTGCTGCTGTGTTTGTATCCCCATTCTGCCTCAAATCCTACTGTGGGGTGCTTGCAGGAAAATTTAATCTTTCCTCAATAGCACCAGAGGAAAGCTTTTTATCTTGTGGTCCTTCCTCCGCCCTCGTGCCATTTAACTCTGCCATATGGAAGTCCCCTAAGTGTAGGAGATGTACTTCAGACACAGTGTTTGGTGCCGGAGGCCTTTTAGACTTTTTCAACTGCCTCATATTCTTTCTTATGTTAGGGCCAATAATTTAACATGTTTGATCCGTGAAAGAGTACCCAAAGGGATAGGAGTTGAAATAAATACAGAATTTTGTTAGCACTTAACTTAACCACTCTGCCTGCTTAAAAGGAATACAGTTTGAAAGGTGGACCGATTAAAAAGATCCCAAATTCGAGAACAAACGGCTAAGTTACGCACGATGGCTTTTGAGAACATAGCAAACATATTTGTAGCCAATGAGCCTGCTTACAGAGAGGTTATGTGGAAAAGTAAGGTTAATTGAGAGACTTAGCACCTACTGCATAGCCTACAAAGGAGGCATCTTAGACTACAGAGGCTGGAAGGCTAAAAATTATGTTTCCCAGATGCCCTTGCAGCGAAGCAAAAACTACATTTCCCAGGCACCCTTGCAGGTAAGTTTCAGGATGTGATTTAGCTTCACCAGTCAGAGGCAGTGTCTTAATACTTGCTTCAGGAACTGAGTCAGGTGCAGGGGAGGACAGGAAGGGGGGTAAAGGGCAGATCTGGCAGGTGACGTGGGGTCCTGGGCTAGGTCATAGAGGCAGCTCTGTGTCCCCAGCTATGGCAAAACCAATATGTCCCCAGAAGGCTATTTTAGTCCTGTTGATGTAGGGGTCCTTCGTAGGACCCAGCCAGTGATTTGTAAACACATGTACCGTGCCAGCTGTTTTTCAGAAGATAGCTGGAGCAGCGCCTGTTGTCCGCAGTTCAACCCCAACAGGCAGTTATTCAAAATCAAACGTGTATGAATGTGCGTTCACGGGAGAGGGGATACAGGTACAAGATGATGGAAATCACGTCTTGACACATTGAAATTTGGAAACTACCATTGGAACTGGCAGTCCTCACACACTAAAGTTAACTGCTGGAAAGTTGAGGAAAACCTTATCTCTACTGGAATAAAAATGAAAAAGAAAAACAAACAAACATGGCCTCCACGTCTTTGAGAGACAGTAGGTACAAAAAGTACGAAAAGAGAGGGTGTTCGTGGATTTGAATTTGAATGAGTTGAAACTGTGTTTGAAACTTCAGTATTGAAATCAAGTTTCAATATCCAAATAAGTGGCAGTGCTCGAAGAAAGGACCCTACAGAATCTTCTGGAGAGAAACATGATTATTGCTTTCAGTCAGTGTTCCCTGCACACTTATTTAATGCAAGGGAGGGAGTACAGTGGCAACTTGGCCACATGTGGAATGCAGCATACCTGCAAAAAGAAAGAATGCACGTGTCTTTTCATACAGAATATTCGATGGGCATCGAGGTGGATCAAATTCAGCAGAGTGGTGCAACTTTACATTTCATTTGGCGCATGTAAACACAGCCTATACTTTCCCATTTTGAGCTCAGTCCTGGGCGACTCTGTACGGTAATTTGAGTGACATCTACACCGATAACAGAATTGTCTCCAGACAGCCGCTCATCCTCTCAAAATATTTACATCTCCATTGGTGGTCTGCTCTCTCTGTTCTCGGTCTGAAATGATTTATGGGGAATTGAACCAACAATACTCACTGAACCCTATTAATAAAATCAGATGGGACTCTTGATTTCTGTTTGTTGAATGATGTTTACTGCCGGGTACACATGAGTTAGTTAATGCAAAGGCTTTCACATAAAATGGATAAGAGATTTTTAAAACCTGTAAGAGAAGGAGACGAGAAAGGTGTGTGTGTGGCGGGGCGGGGGGGGGGGGGGGGGCGGGAGGTACGGTTAAGATATGATGCCTGGTCAGCATTTGCAGTCCAGTAAATGCTCAGTGTGAGGCGGGGGGAAAATCCTAATCATAGCATTGAGTTGAATCCTGCTAGAGGTGTTTAAACTTTAATTTTCCTGATTACTGTTTTGCTTAATGGAAAAACAGCTCCATAGTCTCAGGTTATGTCAACATATAATGCAATTTGATGTAATGTCACTGTACAAAAATAAATTGCCTGGTCCATCAGTCTGAATGACAACTAGTTTTTTACTGCCAGTAAAAAGCAGGTAATTACCTATTGCCCATGGGTGTTGACAGATATCTAATACACAGTGAGTGTAATATATGGTTGAGTTTTCTACTCCTAGCACACTTTTAACATACATAGGATATGCCATTATGTAATTGCCAATTTATTATTTGACCCTAGTACTGATTTAATAGGTTTATTTTGTAAAAAAAAAAAAAAAAAAAAATCTATGAGCTATTTGAATGTTGACTTAATCAATGAAAACTTGTTCATGAATTAGGAGTGAACTCCTCATTGTTTGATGATGAATGCGTGGTTTTAGGCCACCAGAGTGTTAACATTTATTGAAACAAATGTTGATCAATGACAATCTGTTAAGCCAGAAAAACTACTTAAAACAAATAATCCATCCATCTATCTATCTATCTTTTTTCTATCTCTTTATCTATCTCTCAATCTATGTATTTATCTTTTATTGGCATTTGCCTTTATTTTTCAGTATCCCAGAACTAAAGATGAACATACATTGCTCACTACCTCTTTATTTTAAAAATGGGGAAAACTCAGAGGACTTCATCAAATTAAAAAGCTTCTGCACAGTGAAGTGAACTGAACAAAAGTACAAGACAACCTAGGGAATGGGAGAAGATACTTGCCAGTGACATATTTAATAAAGGGTTAGTTTCCACAGTCTATGAAGAAATTTCACAACTCAACAACCCCCTCCCCCCTAAAAAGAATGTACAATTCAATTAAAAATGGGCAGAAAACATGAAGACATTTCTCCAAAGAAGACATCCAGATGGCCACAAGACACATGAAAAGATGCTCAGCATCACTCTTCAAAATACAAATCAAAACCACACTGAGATGTCACCTCGCACCTGTCAGGATGGCTAAAATAAAAAATACAAGAAACAGGTGTTGGCGAGGATGTGGAGAAACAGGAACATTCTTACACTGTTGCTGGGAATGCAAACTGATGCAGCCACTGTGGAGTTTCCTCAAAAAGTTAACAATAGAACTTCCCTATGGTCCAGCAATTTCACCGCTAGATACTCACTCAAAGAATTCAGAAACATTAATTCAAAGTGATACACGCACACCCACACTGCGATGTTTATAGCAACATTATCTACAATATCCAAGATATGGAAGGAGCTTAAATGTCCATCAGCTGATGAATGGGTAAAGAAGATGTGATACACACACACACACACACACACACACACACACACAATGAAATTTCAGTCATAAAAAAGAAAGAAATCTTCTCATTTGCAATGACATCGTTGAGTCTAGAGAGTGTGATGCTAAATGAAGTGAGTCAGTCAGAGAAAGATGAATACCTTATGATTTCACTCGTTTGTGGAATTTAAGAAACAAAACAAATGAGCAAAGGGGGGGGGGGAAATGAGAGAGAGGCAACCCAAGAAACAGGCTCCTAACTATAGAGAACAAACTGCTGGTTACCAGAGGGGAGGTTGGGGGAGATGTGTGAAATAGGTGAGGGGGATTAAGGAAGGCACTTGTGATGAGCACTGGGTGATTCAAATAAAAACTTTTTGAAAATGGGAAAAACTCAGGTACAAGGAAGCAGATGAAATGGTTAAAGCTCTTTAATAATAAATATCAAAGTCTGGAATGAATCCAAGAACTCCTAGATTATAATCCAGAGTATCTCTACACAAGAGGCTGATAACTGAAGTGCTCACTGTTTGACATCTCCCTCAAATACCTTGTGTGCTTTCCTTTGTACTTTGGGGCTGTGAGGTTATCACCTTTCTAGCAAAATTAGGCTGTTTGTTCCCATCAGATGCAACCAAGCCTTCTTTGATGAAGACATGTCAGAAAGTCATTCAACTCATCGATTGAGTTGAGTTGGTTTTTAGTGTAGGCACGTGTCCCCAGCGTTGGGGGCTTCCGTAGGGTGCTTAGGGCTGTTAGGTCTTCCTCCCAATTCTTGCAACCTGATTTAACTGACATGCAAGGTAGACTCCTCTCTGTGATGTTTGGCAGGTGGACCCCAATGGAATTTGCTCCCATCACTGGTATAAATGGTGCAGTAGAACTCACCCTTTGTCTTCCTGTTGAGTGTATGTTGTTAAAGGGATCATTGACACTGGTGTGAGGGGAGGATGTGAGCATATTGATCTTGTGCATTCTGATCGTCAGCTTCTTGTGTTTTCATGCATTGAGTTGATAGGATCGCCTCCCTGGCCAGACTTTTATGTTGAAGTCCTCTAACCCCCAGAACACCGATGCACACTGATGTATGTAAGGTCCTTACAGAGGTAATCAAGCTAAAGTGAGGTCATTAGGGTAAATGCTAAGCCAATATGACTGGTGTCCTTATGAAAAGGGGAAATTTGGACCCACTCTTGGACAAAGGGAAAACTACGTGAAGGCTCAAGGGAGAAGGCGGCCCTGTGCACGTGAAGGAGAGAGAGTCATGCAACGGATCCCTCCCTCACAGCCCTCAGAAGGAAACAGCCCTGCTGAGGCCCTGATTTCAGGCTTGTACATCCCAGCACAGTGAGACAATAGACCGATGTTGTTTTAAGCCACCGTGTTCGGAGTTCTTTGTTATGGCAGCCATAGGTTACTAATACACGCATGCAGATTCATGTTAGCGAGAGGGTGACGAAATCTTAGGCATTCATGGTTGATGAGGGCAAGCTGGCTGTACGTGGCCCAACCCATGCTGATTTGTGTGGCAGTGTCCTCGTGGTGACATATCAGGGAAACCCCTTCGTCCAGAGCCAGCAAGCACCTGTACATCCCACAGTGCCTCCCTCTGGTGTTCGTCAGGCTGTCTCCCCGAGTTAGTTTCTTACTTCTCAAGAGTGGCCTGTCAAAAGGAAGAGTGGCAGATGTGACCTTTGCAGGAGTATGGCTCAGTGATTAGGACAGGTCTTGCGAGGACGTGGCACCCTTCAGGGCTTACTCAAAAGTGCTCACGAAAAGACTTCCTCCTGTTATTCCCCATAGCCCTGCAATAATCTAAAATTCCACAGCCCTTTTGACTCGCAATAGATTTTTCAGTCTCCGAGACTGTTTTAGGTCAGATTTCCTGCAAGTGGAGCCTGAGCCAAGGAGTCACAGGCAAGTGATTTATTGATGGAGAGCTCTGAGGGGAAGTGTCTCAGGAGATGTGGGAGGCAGGAGGGGCAGGGAAACAACGGAGAACGGGGTCTCGCTGTAGCTGAGGTTGCCTCAACCCGATCCCGTGAGTGGCTCTGGAGCCTACGAACTAGTGTGCATCTGCCCCAGCCTGTTCCAAGGGGCCCGGTCTCCCGGACACCATGGTGGCTCTAAAACACAGCATCCATACTGGGACACCCTTCTGATCACAAGACGGGTCTGCTTTGCCCACACTGCACATTACTTCAACCAACAGAATGTGGTGCAGGTGACATGCTGTATCGTTTTTATCTGTGCTCAAACACACATAACCTAAAATTGAACCGTTTTTAAGTGTATACTTCAGTGCCTTTAAGCACATTCACATGTCCAAACCACCTTTCATCTTGCAAACCGGAAACTGTCCACATTAAACAACACCCCTCCCCCCCATGTCCTCTTTGCCCTTCATCCCTGGGGACCAGTGTTGTAGTCTTTGTGTCTGTGACTTTGAGTGTTTGAGGTACCTCAGATTGTGCAATCATACAATATCTATCTCTTTGTATCTGGCTTATTTCACTTAGTGTCATGTCCTCAAGCTTCATCCATATTGTAGCAGGTGTCAGAATCCCGTTCCTTGTCAAGGCTGACCGATATTGCATTGTACAGTGTGTAGACAGTATATATATATATATATACACACACACACACACACACACACACACACACATATACTGTTTATCCACCCCCCATTGGTGCATATATGCTGTTTATCCACCCCCCATTGGTGGATATATACTGTTTATCCACCCACCCATTGGTGGATACGTGGCTGGCTTCCACCTGTTGGCCATTGTGAATAATACCGCTATGAACGTGGATGTACAAATATCATTCGAGACCCTGCTTGTATTTGAGCCCATGCTCACAACTGGGATGGCCGGATCACCTGGTAGTTTTAGTCTTAATTTTTTGACGAACTGCCATATTGTTTTCCATAGCAGCTGCATCCTTTTACAGTCCCCCCAAGAGTGTCGAGGGATCCCTTTTTCTCTATATCCTCACCGATATTTGCTCTTTTCTCTTTCTTTGTTTTATAGTAGCTGCCTTGATGTGTGTGAGGTGGTATCTCATTGTGGGTTTGATGTACATTTTCCTGAACATCAGTGACGTTCAGCTTCTTTTCACATTTTTATCAGATACTATTTGACCCATGAGGCCAGATTATAAAAGGCCAACCCCCTCACCCTCCCCTGTTCACTGATACACTCACTCCTGGAGTCTTAATTCACCACCGATGAGTTCAGCTACCCTGAGGCAGCATGCTGGAAGGAAGCCCAAGCTTCATGGAGAGGCCACATGTAGGTGTTCCCATTAAGAGGCCCATCTGAGTTCGGCCTGGGAGGCTTTCTACCCCAGGCACCAATCCAGTGAGTGAAGAAGCCTCCAGGAAATTCCAATTCCCAGTTCCTCAGGTCACTCAAAATCATTTGACTTTTCCAGTTGAGACTCCAGTCATCGTGGAACAAGAGGAGCCATGCTCACTGTCCTGAGTCCACATTCCTGAACCACACGGTTCATGAGCGTTTTTGTTCTTAAATCTGGGGTGTGGGGGGAGCTCCTGTATGGATAACGAGAAGATGCTCATATCAGTCACTGGCTTTGAACCACTTCTGGGGAGGAATGCCACCTCCCAGATGGTTCCCATTTGGCTGAGAGCGTTGGTGCAGCTCTGAGCTTCTAGGAGCTCTCAACGGGGACCGGGTATCCGAAAGGCTGAAGTGGCAAAGAGTTAACCTGGATAGGCCTCCGAGAGAATATGTTATCGACCAAGTAATTAACCTCCCTCGGATAGGGATTAATGTTTTGCCAGGCAGTTAGCAGTCCCACGTTGAAAACAGATTGGGAGAGTGAGGACCAAGAGAAAAGGAGCATGGTAAAGGCGAGTGATTGGATAAGCCCGCAATGGTCCCTTTTCACGATTCTTCCCAGGACAGTGCTGCTGGTTCCTCATTTAAAGACCTACAAGGACAGCTAAATCAGTAGTTAGAAAATCACTAGAAAAGGCTATTTTTGCAGCTGACAAAGAATTTTGCAGAGATGTCCTTAAGAATATAAAGATGCCAGGAGAGATGAACTAGGCTTCCTATTTAGAGCAAGGTAATAGGAACAGAAACACTTTGTAGCTGCCTGAGAAAAGACACTTGAATAGAGAAACACAACGCCAACTTTAAAACAAATGCTAGGGGCACCTGGGTGGCTCAGTCGGTTAAGCGTCCGACTTCAGCTCAGGTCACGATCTCACAGTCCGTGAGTTTGAGCCCCGCATCAGGCTCTGGGCTGATGGCTCGGAGCCTGGAGCCTGTTTCCGATTCTGTGTCTCCCTCTCTCTCTGCCCCTCCCCCATTCATGCTCTGTCTCTCTCTGTCTCAAAAATAAATAAAAACATTAAAAAAAAATAAAAAAAAAATAAAAAACAAACGCTAAACCTGAATCTGAATCTTTCCCCCAACCATACAGTTTAGGCGATGTGACGGCAACATTGTCATGAGAAGTCCTCAAATGTCTATAGAGCCTCAGAATGTGATTACAGGGCAGTCAGCCCATTCCTATTCTAACCATAAACTTTCCACTGAAAGTCTATGGTCGATTACTAATATTCTTGAACCTTTAGCCCTACTCAATAAAATCTTCATCATGAATATGGAACACAGGATGCCCTTCTTCAAGCCACTTAGCTTTGAGATCTTGATAAATGTCACTGCTTCTGAGAGCTCTTTCCTGACCATCCATCCAAAGTAGCTTCCCAGGGCCATGGCATGAAGTTACATATGTTCTACTTCCTGTTGAGCACTTGAGGCTGCCTGTTACTTCTCTCATGTGTCTCTTGCATCCCTTTACCTCTTCCACCTGTACCTGCCCACCGCTTCTTTGGCTTCCACCTAACCTCATGATAGCAAGGGCATTGTTTTCCTTCATCGCTGCTGAACGTACCATGTTGGACTCCTACCCAGTTCGAAGAAGGCAGTGGGTAAATACGTGTTTGTTGTGGGACCAGGAAACGATGGGGACCCTGCAGTGTTGATAATACCTTTGAAGGGTCAGGACAGTGTATTGTCTAGGGAAGCTTTGGTACACTGACTTAGATCTCATTTCCGGAGGATTTGTTAGGGCTATCAGCACTCAGAAAAGGTAGACCCTGGTGGGAACATTCTCAGAATGTTACCAGTGCCTTCCCCAGAGCAATGAAAACAATCTGGAAATGCCGTGACTATGGTTACCCGGCTGCTTCCCCAGCCTGACACGCATGGCCATCTTGTAATGTGACCTCAGACCCACCTGCTGGGGCCCAGTGGGTTTCTTTTAATTATTCAGGTCAAGTTTCATTTACAGAGCAATTTATGTGACGCCTCTCTTTCTCTGAGCTCTATAGCACTTCATTCTCCTCTGCCATAATGTGACTTCCGTGTAGCCAAGGCTTCCATCCATCTAGTTAACTTGTGCGTCTCCCCCAAGTCCCACAATGGCACCCACTGCAGAGAAGGCTGTCGTACCTATTTGTCACAAGAATCGAATGGATTTGTGATAAGCCCTTCTCCTTGGATGAGAACTTCCCTGGTCCTCATCCTCTTCATAACAGTCTGTGTGAGATGCCCAGAGAGGCACTGCTGTGCATGCAGTCCTTTGTGAGAGTAATGAGAAGACACCCTCCTCCAAAGACACATCACAAAATGGTACCCCTTTCTCGTGACCACCGCAGGTCCACATGGGTTCAATTTCCTCCGGCCCTCCACCCCTTGTGAATGGGCACTTGTTGAGCGCTTGTAGAGGAAAACAGCTTCCCCAACTCTGTGAATAGCCCTGAGCTAAATAAGTATCTGTAAGGGCGCCTGGGTGGTTCAGTCAGTTAAGTGTGCAACTTCAGCTTGGGTCATGATCTCACAGCTCGTGAGTTCGAGCCCCCCATTGGCCTCTCTGCTCATAGCTCAGAGCCTGGAGCCTGCTTCGGACTCTTTGCCTCCCTCTCTCTCTGCCCCCCCCCCCTGCTCGCACTCTGTCTGTCTCTCTCTCTCTTTCAAAAATAAATAAACAGGGGTGCCTGGGTGGCTCAGTCGGTTGAGCGTCCGACTTCGGCTCAGGTCATGATCTCACGGTCTGTGGGTTCGAGCCCCGCGTTGGGCTTTGTGCTGAGGCTCAGAGCCTGTGCTCAGAGCCTGGAGCCTGCTTCGGATTCTGTGTCTCCCTCTCTCTCTGACCCTCCCCTGTTCATGCTCTGTCTCTCTCTGTCTCAAAAATAAATAAATATTTTTTTAAAAGTTTAAAATAAATAAATAAATAAACATTAAAAAATCATAAATAAGAAAGTACGTAAGTGTCCCTGGTTGAATGAATTTTCTTTCTTTGGTATTTAAAAATACACTTTTAGGAATCTTTGAATTTAGCTTCTATTTATTAATTTTAAAAATGTTACTAACCGTGTGCTGTTGCACATTCTGCGGTGCAGGGGAGCTATCCCCAGAAAAAGTGAAAACGTAAATGTTAAAAATGAAAACACACTTTCCTTCCCATCAGTTTTGGTAGTTGCTCTGAAATCAGATTTGAGTTCCGATTCGACTTCTAATTCCCCAGTAAAATAAATACGTGTGTTTTTTTGACCAACAGCTAGTTGGTCCAGTTCGTTTGACCAGTTAGTATTGCTTAGATGTAGGTCTGTTTACTTGGAAGTTTTGAGTAAATTTCTTCCATATTTTGCATGTTTGCCATGACACAGGTATCTGAGGCAATGACCAATCAAATGACAATTAACTAACTCCCTTGCCTAGAAAAAAAAAAAAAGTTACACACTCATGTAAAATTCATTGACCCATTCACATATTTTTAAAAGGAAATGTGCCTTTCTGAAAGTGGAAACTCTGGACAAAATGTTGCTAATGGTAAGAACATTTAGTGCTGAATATTCATTCTGTTCCCAGAATTGACCCATTTACCAAGTGACTAAAAGTGTGACAATGTTTCTTGGCTTCTGTTCTTCCAATGTCTTATGGGAAATATCCTGTGCTCTGTGCAGCATTTGCAACTCTCTGAATGAGACAGCATTTATACAGGTATGGTGGAAAGTATTTCTAATAGGAAAAGCTGAACATTGTGGTTTGTTGATGCTTGTCTTAGAGCTATGCGTGGGAAGAAAACATTTACTGCTTTCGTTGGGCATTTTTTCCTTAGACCGTGTGGTTTCATCAAACACAATGACATTAACAACAAAAGAGAATTACAATAGAAGGAGGCCGACGTCGGCAAAATCATGTCCCCACCACAAATATCTCTGTCTTAATCCCCCGCATTGGTGAATATATTGAATCAGAGGGATGTGATTTGAGAAACACTTGACCAATTATTGCTGGCTTTGAAGATGGAAGGGGGCCATGAGCCAAGGAATGCAGGTGACTGTAGATGCTGGAAAAGGCTAGGAAATGATATTTCCTCAAAAGTCTCCAGAATAAAGGAATTCCTGCTGATCCTTAGATTTTAGCCCAGTAAAACCTGTTTCAAACTTCTGTTCTCCAGAACTGTAAGATGGCAAATTTGTGGGTTTTTAAAAATATTTACTCATTTATTTTGAGAGATAGAGAGAGAAAGAGAGAGAGAAAAGCTGGGGCAGAGAGTGAGGGAGAGAGAGAATCCCAAGCAGGCTCTCCCCTGTCAGCATGGAGCCCAATGCAGGGCTCAATCCCATGAACCGTGAGATCATGACCTGAGCTGCAATCAAGAGCTGAACACTCAACTGATTGAGCCATCCAGGAGCCCCTAAATTTGTTGTTTTAAGCCACTAAATTTGAGGTAATTTGTTACAACAGGCATAGGAACTCAATACAGGCTCCTCCTTCAATTAGGAGAATAAAGTACAAAGATATCATGAGTGGGAAATGGAAACATTTCTTGGCAAGTATTATATTTTGTTGGGGATAGGTGGTTCTGGAAAGACAGAGCTGGACATAGACCAGTTTTTAAAACTCCCAGGAATTAAAGTATCATCTACTTCCAGAGTACTTCTTCTGTTATCATTTAGAGAGCTTAATTTTCCAGGATGTTCTTTACCACATGAGTCACAAATACGGACACCAGTAGAGAATGCCTGTATTGATTTGGAGATTGGGAAGGTACAGCACGTAAGAAAAAGGAATTTACAATCTAAGAACCATCTATGGTAGATATTCCCTTCTCTGTCCTGAAACCCATTCACCAGTTTAAACTCCACCATACACCATGGTCCACCCCAAGATAAGCTAGATTTGCATGATCCAATATGGCAACCAACTCCTCTCCACATGTGGCTTTTGGCACATATAATGTGTCAAGTCCCAACTGAGATGTGCTCCAAATGCAAAATACACAGCAAATTTCAGTGACTTAGGACAAAAAAAAAAAAAAAAAAAAAAAAAATTAAAAAAAAAAACAAAGTATTTCAGTAGTGTCTAAAATACTGTTTACATGTTGAAATGCTTTGGGTGTATTATATAGCATATCCTATTAAACTTAGCTGTTTTGTTTTACTGTTTTAGATGGGGCTACTGAAAAATTTAAAATCACAAATGTGGCTTTCACTTTATTTCTACTGGACAATGGTAGTCTTGAACAAATATTACAAGTGACCATAACCCCAGCCTATTTCCTCTACAAATTCATTATCAGTAGATATTGGCAATGTTGATTATAAATATTTGAAATTTCAAACTGTAAGTCTGATCATGGGAAGAGCTCTCTGAAAATCACACTACTGAGTCTAAAATATATACCAGCTGTGAGTCATGCCTATATACCCTCTGCATGACCCCCAGGAAATTTGGATGCCTGGTTCTCTTCCTGTAGAGGATGTACAGCAAGTTATTCAAAGTGAATTAAGAAGAAATAAAGGGATCATAGGAGATACAGAGTATCTTCCAGTGGTTTTTATAATTGTCAACTTACCGAATCATTTTGTGTGCTGTCTAATCATAAGATGATATGAAAGAAATGTTTAGAAAACCTCATTGCTTCTTTTAGACTTGTGCATGGAAAGAGAACATCTTTTTGGATTTCAGTACATATTCCTGTATTCACATGAGCTGTCTGTCTCCATTCACCTTCATCCACATAGTTAAACACATTCATTTAATAAAATAATGATCCAGTGCTTTCTGTGGATGAGGCAAACTGCTACAAAGGAAATGTGATGCCTACCTCAGTGGGCTTCCTATTCTAGTGGGGGAGGTGATGAGGGAGAGTTCTTGGGTCCCCAGCTTAGACCTGGGGTGTTTTCTCATTTGTACAGTGCCGCAGAAGCACAAGTAGAATTGACAGAGTTTTCTTTAGCATTCTGAGCATCTGAAAATAGGCACTCAAAATAAAAGTGTTGGGGAGCACTTTCAGCATGGTGCCTTAAGCCTCTCTTGCATTTACTGTAGATACCCACACTCATCCCATTGGCCTGCTTGAGTTCACCAGCAGATATGGTGGACAAGGGATCTCAGCAAGCTGATCCCTTCTCAGTCAAGTTCTTCTGTCTCCCTTCTTCTCAGTGGGGGGCTGGGTGGATGGGTCAAATGCTATAGCCTCCTGTCCTGGGGCAGGGGTGATATTTCCAAGACCACCCCTTCCCGCTGATGGACTTCCCCTCAGAATGACTACCCCAATCACTGGCCTAGTTAGCCTCTTACTAACACATTTTCTTTGGCTTATCTCTTTCTCTACTCACTTTCTCTGCTTCCTCATTTGTGCTTCTGGGAATCATATTGTGAATAAACTCACTCCATCCAACTCCTTGCCTCAGGGTCTACTCCCTGGGCAAACTCAAACTAAGACTCCGTAAGAACCAAGCAGCTCCATCAACTCTTTCAAGCCACTATTATCAGAATTTCAAAACCTGCGTATGTTCTGAGATTGTGATACATGCACATTCCAAATATCATAATTTTTTGTTAATAGTAGATAATGTTAATGACATATAGAATCATGTTATGTTAAGCATTGCTATGTAACATTACAGAATTTGTTGAGGAGACTTTGGGGAGAAGGTAATAGTGACAAACCATGACCCTCCTACACAGTTAAAAATCCCTCTTGAATAAATTAATTAGAAACCCTCTCTATTTCTGCAGCATTTCAAATTTGGGGACATATGTCTTGTTTTCTATGGTGTGGAAGTATATTAAGAACTAGTTAAGTCTTGAAAGCCATGGGCGCATCAATGACTTCAACCCCCAAATCTCCAGGGGCCAAATCACAGACTAAGCTCTGCCATAGTAACATAAATCATGTACCAACTGCAAAAGACGTAGAAGGCATTGCCTGACAAAACTTTCATCAGATCTCCCTATACTAAAACCAATAGAGATGGGCTTTTCAAGGCTTTAATCACATTGGAAAATGTCTGCATATGCAAATATGGCCACAGGGTTCAAATCAGCTATACTTCCCTCTCTATAAAATCCCAGGAAAATTACTTAGGTTTACAGCAGTAAAGATATGCATGTGGTGGTGCCTCTTCCTTTTATTATAGCTGTAATGCCCATTCATTTACTTGTCCTTCTGTCTCCAGGATTGAACACTCTGTGACAATAGACTGCACACCATTGAAATAATGATACTGTTTTCTCTATTGGAAAGGTAGTGGTAGTCTACCTAACACATGTTCCAAAACCAGAAGCATTTATTAGGAGGCAGAGCAGGAGACTAGTAACAGTATAGGTTGAGGCCAAACTGCCCACCTTCCAATCCCAGCTCATCCCTGAGCCGATTCCTCTGTACCCCAGTTGGCTCAGCTGGAAAATGGGATTCACAGCACTGTGTACCTCCAAATGTGCGAATATGCATCATTCTGTTTCAGTCCCAACTCTGGCACTGGCCACCTGGACCCCACAAGTTAAGACCCCAAGGAGACTGTCCTAAATTCAGATGCCAGCCTGTGAGTCCCCAGGCCACCCATACTTTGGACCGAACTGGCCATAAATTCAGGGGACTTCTCACAAACCGCTCAGGTTCTCAAATTCCCTAGAATGACTCACAGAACTCAGGAAAGGCCCACACTTACAATGGCGGCCCTATTCTACAGGATGCACGTAGGGTGAGGTCTGTGAAGGAATGCAAAGCTTGTGAGCCCTCTCCCCATGGAGTCAGCACTCATCATCCGGGACATCAAAATGTTCACAAGCCAGGAGGCGCCTCTGAACGTCAGTGTCTACAGTTCTTACGAAAGTTCCATTTGGTAGGCCAGACTGAATGACTGCATCATTGGCCACATGCTGGAACTCAATGTCCAACTTTCTCTCCTCCCCAGGGATTGGGTATCTGAAGGCTCCAAGCCTCTAATCATATATTTGATCTTTCTGGTGACCAGCTCCCCTTTCTGAATCTATCGAAGGGCCCCACCATGAGTCACCTCATCTGAATAACAGAGACACGCCTGTCACTCAGGACATTCCAAAGATTTTAGACAGCTGTGCCCAGAAGCTAAGCACCAAGACCCCACAAATGACTTATTATCCCATATGTGTTAGGATGTACCCTTAAGGCTGGCATATAGTCATTGGCCAATATATGGGAACCATGGTTAGAGTAGAAAAGGGGGCACAGTGTCAAGGGACATATTTGCATCTCATTTTAAAATCTTCTTAATTTGAAACATGTTCAGATGCATTTAAGTTTCTGTATTTCCACTGTTCTGTCCACTCAGAAGAAATTCTATGAGAACAAATCTATCAACTCTTTCCATGCTCCTCCAAATATTTGCTCCTGTTTGGTTCCCCCAGTTTATCACATTATTTTCTGTTCTATTCCTCATTTCTTTGGGGAGCATTTTTGTTCTTCATTCTGTCTGCTCAAGAATATTTCCTGTGCCCCACAGTAAATGCTCACTGATTTTTTCTTAAACAAATGAATCAATATTTGCTGAATTCCTCAGATTTTAACCTTTTGCTTTAGTTCTTAGCGGATATGTATGGAATGAACATGTGTGTTCTTTTATTTAATACATCTTTATCCATCACAGCCAGGTGAAAACCATCTGAATTTCCTAGTGACTGGCCATGGTTTCATAACTCTATTTGATACAAGGTATAAACAAATTTTAATTTAATTTGAATATATGTGCCTGTGCTGGAACATCTGACTTCTTAATTGGCTTATTTAAATCAAAATGACAGGAATCAGGTAGAAAATCAAAACTAAAACAAGAAAATGGGGCCCATGGTGAAGATAAATCAACTATAATCTGTTTCATTAAACCAGTGGCCCATCCTGGCTGAGTAATTGCGTTTTTAATAATCTGTAGATTCCATAGAGTTTCTGTGTTCTGTATTTAGACATGCTAGTGAGATTTATTCAGAGGGTCTTTCCTGCAACCAGATATGAGGTGTGAGATTTCAAATATTCTTGGTATACACTGCCAGTGTCTACTGATAATGCATTTATGAAGACAGGTGAGTAGGACGATGGTGAATTGCAATATTACTTCAAGACCAGCACCATATAATAGGTCAACAGAACAGGCTTGTGTGAAGGGCATGTACACTGAGCATGACTCTTTTGCATGTGTATTTGCTTAGTGCCTGGATTCCAGAGCTGAAAATGGTCAGTGGTCATCAGTGGTGTTTAGAGAGCCTTCACGGGAGCCTCATGGGGGACACAGAGAAGGAGGTGCTGTAGGAGAAAGGGTGGTATATTTGACAGGGCTCTCCAGAGAAACTGAACCAATAGGAGCTATATACAAAGAGATTTATTATAAGGAATTGGCCCTCATGATTGTGGAGGCTGAAAAGTCCCTTGATCTGTCGTAGGCAATGTAGACACCCAGGAAAAAACAATGATAGAGTTCTAGTCCAAGTCTTAAGGACTGAGACCCAAGAGAACCAACGACATACGTTCCAGTCTTGAGTCTGAAGGTTTGAGTACCAGGAGAATCAATGACATAAGTTCCGGTCTGATGGTAGAAGAAGATCCGTGTCCCATCTAAAACAGTCAGGCAAAATTCCCTTCTCCCTAGTTTTTGGTTGTTTTTGTTCTAATCGGGTCTTTAAATGACTGTATGAGGCCTACCCACACAAGAGAGGGCAGTCTGCTTTACTCAGTCTTCCGATTCAAATGTTCATCCCATCCAGAAACAGCCTCACAGACACAGAATAATGTTTGACCAAATATCTACACACCCTTGGACAGTCAAACAGACAAATAAAAATGGTCCTCACAGGTGGACAGCTATCTAGGTACCCCCATCCCCTCTTTAAACAGAGTGGCTTTTTCCCCCTAATGCACCTCTCCAGTTTTTTTTAATTTCTACAGAGTCTGAATGCACCTAAAAGACATCATGCTACAATATTAGGAAGTAGGTCAAGTGTGTGCTCTGTTATCCTGACCTCAAAACCACAGGGCTTCCCAGGAGCCCTTGTTAATAATGTCAGTTCTCCCTCCTTTCTTTTAGTCTGTCCCCTCCCTTATTGAAAGCCATACTGCCTCCTAAATTTATTTTTTATTCTAAGGTATAAATATTTGAAAAAGTCAAGAGCAACATTTTCCATGACTTGAACTGAGGAGCATTAGCCCTGATTGACAGAGACTTCTTGAAGGTAGTTTCTGAGACTAAATAAAAGTGAGAAATGTTCTAACGTCTACTTTTGTGATGCATCATTATATATTGAAGATATACAGATCGAGAAATCAAAGAAACTGGTGGAAGTTTTAAATTTAAAACTTTTCTGACTTACCAGATCACAGTGCCTTTCTTTCTCTCTTTACTGGCATCTGTTAGTGTCTTTTGGAACTGTTTTTCCCCTTACCATAGTTCGGGAGATGCTGGTCAAAAGTGATCTGGCAATGTAGAGTGATACATGTACGGAATAGGGAGCAAGACTTGAAACTCATGACTCAGCATCTACTGTGGCAGTGTGTAGGACATAGCATGGCTACACATCTTGGAAAGTGGAGCCTACCATTTCTCTGAGGGCATTGGGTGAAATGCAGCTGAGAATAAAGTTAAAGAGAATGAACAAAAGATGCAACGTTGATTCAGATTCAACTCTACAGATATTCAGTTGGTGCCTTGGTATTATTTCACAAGAACTAGACATTGACATGAATTTTTTAGAAATGACTCAGCACTGGATTGAAAATGTGCACATCACTTTTCAAAACCTAAAAGAAAAAGAATACCCATAAAACAGTTTTTACACTCTGAGGTAGTTGATGGTAGGTAGTTCTACATTTCTAGCAGATTTTTCTCTTTTTCTCTGATTCTGAATGTTTTGAGATTTGGGAGCCGAATTCCTTTCAGTTGTATGTGTATTAAAATTGCTCTGGGCTGAGAAGTCATTGGTGAGTCAGAGTGTTGAAAAAGAACTGTATGTGCAAGTCAGATGGTCTTTAACATACATGTTATGGAAGATTAAAAGCTGAAGGAAGTAGAATATTATTTGATCATAAAAGGCATTATGACATATGCTACAACATGGCTGAATCTCAAAAACATTATGCAGAATGAAAGAAGCCAGTCACAAAAAGCCACATAGTACATGATTCTGTTTATATGAAATGTACAAAATGGGCAAATGTGTAGAGACAGAAAGCAGATTAGTGATTGGGGCGGGGGGAGGGGGCGCTGTAGGGAGAAGGGAATGAGGACGAAAGGCTCATAGGTTTTCCTTTCGTGGAAGCACATTCTGCAGCTGGATGGGGGCGATGATTGCACAACACTGTGAATGTGCTGTGTGCCATGGACTTAGATGTCTATTTTCAAATGGTTAATTTTGCATTGTGTGAACTTAACCTTAATTTACACAAGGAAACACTAATGGGAAAAACACGATAAGACTTGACAAGACCACTTATTTTTCATTAATACTGATGAGTCTGGACATAGGATCTAGGGGAGAAATTTTTTCTTTTCAACGTTTTTTTTTTTTTTATTTATTTTTGGGACAGAGAGAGACAGAGCATGAACGGGGGAGGGTCAGAGAGAGAGGGAGACACAGAATCGGAAACAGGCTCCAGGCTCCGAGCCATCAGCCCAGAGCCTGACGCGGGGCTCGAACTCACGGACCGCGAGATCATGACCTGGCTGAAGTCGGACGCTTAACCGACTGCGCCACCCAGGCGCCCCTAGGGGAGAAATTTTTAACATGAGCCAGAGAATCCCTTTCAGTTGCCATAATGAGTATGTCACACACAGAATGAATTTAAAATATTTATGTCCTTGGGTCTCCTGGGTGGCTCGGTCAGTTAAGCATCTGACTCTTGATTTCAGCTCAGGTGGTGATCTCATGGTGTGTGAGATGGAGACCCGCATCAGCACAGGCCCCAGTTGGGATTCCCTCTCTCTCTCTCTCTCTTTCTCTCTCTCTCTCTCTCCGCCCCAATGTTTATCTCTTTATTTTTTTTAAAAAGGAACCATACTTTTCTTCTCTTTCTCTGCATAAGAAGGTATGAGCTTAACCAGTGGTTTTTGTAGTTGTCGTTTTGAGAAGGATTCTACAATCATTTAGTTGTTTCCAGAACTCCCACACTGCTTCAGCTACAAACAGACCATGGGGAGAATAGTAGCCTTGAAGTAGATGGCCTGTGTCCTGTTCCCAGTGGGTCCTATGCCCATGTGCTTTGGCTTGTCTGCCGGAGGAACAGTGGCTCCGCCAGCCCGGAAATCACATCGCACGTGGGAACGAGGTACATTCTAATTTGTAGGGCGCGAGCCTGGTGAGTTCTGTTCCTCTGCCAGGTGGGAAGATGTTCATTGGGATGCCTGTTAGGAGAGCTACACCTGCACACAGACGATGCTTTATCTCTTGTCTCTCCTGCAGCCACACATGGAAGGTCCTTCCAGAATTTTCTGAGCCAGCTGTTCAGATGCAGCATCTCTGGCCACGCAGCTATGCTGTTGTATGTGATGTCCTCAGCAGTCCCTAGGAAAACACCAGAAGCTTAATGTGACAGACAGAGATAGAGAAATTGGCCTGTCCCTTAACAGATGTCTCAACTTTGTTCTTCCACACAGTGTGCCATACAAACACCCACCTAGCCGTTGGGAGTAGTCAAAATTGCTTGGAATCGAGGCCTTCTGGACAGAGAGGGTTCCTGGGGGAGGTTTGCTCTTCCTCCATCTTTTCATGGAGGAAGGGACTGATGGCTCAGAAAGGGACTTTTGCTGTTTTGGAGTGGGGCAAGGACAGAAATGATATCCGGGACTCCAAGGCGGCTTGCCGATGCCTGGGTTAAGGTGATGCTTACATTACACGTTGCGTTACATTCCCCAGGGCCAACGGCACAGCTGGTGTTCCGGTGGTAGCATTACCTGTGGCCACAGTGTAGAAGGTCTGCACAGCAGAGCTTGTCATCGTGCGTTACCTGTAACAGGCTTAAAAATACTCCGTAATTACAGCGATTGTGAAGTAACGTTTAAAAATAATGTCATTCGTGGGGTTTATCTTACGGGCTTAGCATCCCTTCCCCTCGTGACACGTCTCGCTCACCCTCTCCCTCACTCTCTCTACCCTCTCTCTCCCTCTCCCCTCCGAGGAAAAGTATAGTAAAATTCTGTCCACGCTTTATTTTTGCAATGACAAAGTGCCACCTGCACTACGTACATCATCAGCGGCACGTCTTCAATCTTTGGTAATGAGATTCAGAACAGAAGAAATGAAGGATAGCGCCTAATTGCTTTTGCTTCTCTGGAGGTCCTCAGAGAAATGTTAACATCTGGCATTGTATCATTGCTTGAAAGGTGATTGGGTTTTTCTGAGAGTAGCTCTTTCCTGATTTTGCAAATTCTCCTCCCTCTTCAGAGATGCTTCAGAATTCAAGAAAGGAAATGATCTTCTTTCCATGTGAATGTGATTTTCGGGTGGAAGGGAGGGGAGCATAGGTTCTAGGAGGTATCTTTCCTTAAAGAATGGCAATTTTTCCAGGGGTAAAGATTTCCAAAAATTATACGTGTCTGTATGGTTACAATGCCTAAGCTAGGTGCCTGGATGATTTGATTAAAAATTAATTTTTCAAAATGTTCAATAGATCTTTTGCTTTATCTTTGTCCCTAAAGAGGCTACACTGTTGTTGTCAGATGAATAATCATGTGGCTGTTTATTTTATTTTTCTGTGTAATACATCACGTATGCATTGTGTTGTTGGGTTAGCCTCAGATTATTTTTTTTAATAGACATCTCCAGAGGGTGACTGTGCTGTGAGCTACTTTCGTTTTTCTTTTTTTAATTGTTTAAAATGTTTATGTATTTTTGAGAGAGACTGAGAGAGACAGAGAGCAAGTGGGGGAAGGGCAGAGAGAGAGAGAGAGAGAGAGAGGGAGACACAGAATCCGAAGCAGGTTCCAGGCTCCAAGTTGTCAGCACAGAGCCTTACATGGGACCCGAACTCATGAACTGCAAGATCATGACCTGAGCCGAAGTCGGGTTCTCAATCGACTGAGCCACCCAGGCGCCCCTCAGCTATTTTCATTTTAATGGCTGTATTTGGTAATAGCACGTATACATGGCAATACATCTTTGGAGAGGCCCTAAAGAATACTTCTAATTTTCCTCTCCTTCAGGGATCATGAGCAAATACATTATGAGGCTCTGAAGTGTTAGGCTGTAACATTTAGAATAATGTTGTTTATAAGGTGAATTCCTAGACCAGTGTCCTCATTTATTTTTCTTTCTCACGTGGGCGTTATGCTCATAGGTGCTACCCGCCTGGTTTGGGATTCACAGATAATTTATCATTTAGATTAATTAAATACTCCAATTCTGTGGTTTTCTTTACGATCTGTGACAAATCGGTGTTGGCTGGAATCTCAATTTTCGGTTTAAAGACAGTAATCCTTTACCCTGGGACAGTGTCTGTAACAAGCACCACCAGCCCTATCTCGAGCCTTACTCTGTCAGTCCCGCTTTTAAAAATGGATGTAGCGGTGGCCAGGTCCTTTGCCAACTGGATATTATGTTCCTAAACAGCTGGCACGTGCTTCGTTATTCTGTCCAAAGGCAGTGAGCGGAGCCTGATGACCACCGAGTGTGTTGAACATGCTCGTTGAAACCTGCAGAATCGCGTTAAGTTTAAATGGTACGCAGCTCAATGACGTTGAGGGTTTTGAAACACTTGTTCTTTTAGAATTCCAATCTTGCTCTATTTTTACCTGTGTTTCCCCTCTCTTAGAAACACATGGAGTGTGCCTATAGAATGAAATGTTAAGCCTGGCTCCAAAGTGGGAAGTTAAGGAAGTCATGGACATCGTACAAAAGGCAAATCAAAAGCTACTGTAAACTTCCCAGAAGTTTCTCCTTTGATTTGTGATGTTAGTCAGCTGGTGTCTTACGAGTTTAGAATAGAAATGGTCCTGGACTATGTAATGCTGTGTAGGTGAGTTTGGACAGAGCATCACTATTTGAATTACATAAGAGGAGACAGAGAGGTTGAATGAGTTGCCCAGGGTCACACAGCTCAAGAGTGAAGAACCCAGCGTGTTCCTGTAGAGATCTTCCTGCCCTTTGTGCTGGGCCACATGTTCACGACTTGAGATTTTCCTGAGATGGCCCAAGCTGAGTCTAAAAGCCAGCGTATAGGAAGGCAGTAATTACGTGGTGTCTATTTACCAGACACCATGCAAGTGAAGGCACAGTTACCAGTTGTCGGTGGTGAATGTTGGGTGAACCTTAGAAGCTTAGCATTTCCCAGAAGAAGATCGAGGGGCCAAAACTAGCTTGGAAAGGTTCTCAAGACCACGTGCGATTTTCTGATAAAATATGTGAGGAATCCTGCGGGGTCATGGGTGACACCCCAGACACAGGGTGCTCACCTGAGGCCAGAGTTTAGCAATCTGTGGTTATTAATGTTCCCAGAAATAAATGAATAAGTGAATCCTAGGAAGAATGCAGGAATCCCAGAATATGGAGAACTTCAGAAGTATCTTTGATGGGCTTTAAGCAGATCGACATCCTGCTGATTCACACCCATGTGGAGAAAGGAGAGCTTTCCTGTGGAAGAAGTTCAGATAGTTCTTTCAAGAGAACACAGATGGAAAGTTTGTTAGGGTGTTTTCAGGTGAAGATGTGAAAGATGGGGCAAAAATCAGTAATCCACTGTGTATTTGGGGCAGAAGAATGTGACTGATTGAAATAACTTTTGGTGTTGTCAGTTGATTTACAGGCAATAGGATGGGAAATGTTGGCTCTGGAGAGAGATACACGATAAAGACGTCTGAGAATCTCTGCATCTCACCACGTTTCAGTTTCCTAGTCAGTAGGATGGGTTCAGTGACCGCTTCTAGTAGGACCACTTAGTAGACATTCTGTGCAAAATACACAGGAGACACTGACTGTTTACCTCTTCTTCCCCTTCCTTCCATTTGGGAAGGAGAGAGATGACGAATTACTTGCATGGTGCTGGGAGGGGATGATAAAATCTCATGTGATCCATTTATTTGCTTCCGGTTTCCACATGTACCCAATCAGTTCGATAAGCACAGCAGTTAATGATGGAAGCAAAACAAAAATTCACTGCATCTGCGTTTTCCTCTTTAGCTTTGATTTAGTGGGGGAACCATTGCTCCTGGGTACCATGCTTTATGCAAACTCCCAAGTGGCAAGTAAGCTACAGATAACTTATGTGAAAAAATGAAGTTTCGAATTACATATGAGAAGGTCAAGTCCAAGATATTGATCAGCATTTCAACTTCACTCAAAACAAAGATATCCTCTCTGCCTCCACAGCTAAGGACTGTGGTTAATAGGCTGCCAGTCTTTGGGGAATACATAGTGGTACCGTCTCCTTCCCGGGTTACTATCTGGGTATTTCATAATTTGCTAGGATCTGTTGTAGTGGAGGACAGGAAATATGAACAACTTCAAGCAGTTGTGACTTGTTGAAATGGCCACAGGGCCACTCACATTCTCTTTGTGGGTATTAGTTTCCTCTTGCTGCTGTAACAAATTACCACAAACTTAAGGCAAACACATTTATCATCTTACACTTACGGAGCTTGTAAGTGTAAAGTCAGTCTCGTGGGGCTAAAGCCAAGGTGGCTGGGAGGGCTGTACTCCTTCCAGAGGCTCTAGGGAAGAATCCTTCATCCCTGGATATTAGCCTTCCTGTTCCAATCTCCCCCTCAGTCTTCACATCACCTCCTACCCACTCTGTTTCTCAACTCTTTCTTATAAGGACTCTGTGAGTACAGTAGACGATCTCTTCATCTGAAAACTCTTGACGTCATCCCATCTTCAAAGCCCCTTTTGCCACATAGGGTAACATATTCACAGGACCTGGGGATTAGGGCATGAACATGTTTGGGGGGCATGATTCAGCCTGCCTCACTGGGCTTAAGGAAATCTTTCTCATGAGGTTACTGGGCTCCTAGGATACTCTCCTGTATCGAGAGTCTCCCACGCAAAAATATGGTGCACAGACATACAGGAGTGCAGGCCAACCCTGACAGACTCCCCTCTCCCATGCCTGTGGTCTACTTTCTCTTCTCCAGTGTGAGTCAGGCACCTGAGGCAGTTCTCAGTACATCTCCCCTCCAGGGAACAAAATCAAGCTCTCTGAAGGCTTCCAATAAAGTTCATGCTTGTCACTCTCTGTGTAGCTTCCCCAAGGAAGTGTTGCTTCCATATTACAATCCACTTTGACATGCTTGATTTGGAGAAGAGATCTGAGATCTGGGGAACAGATCTTTTCTGTTCTGCATTTTTGTCTCTCACCTCCTTTCAATATCTTACATCAATTACATCCCGGTGCCCCCAACCTTCAGTTTCCACATCCTTCACATGTATAATGTAAACCACATTTTCCGTAGGTAAAACCAGATGAAGTACATCCTGTTAGGGCCATATAACAGAGGAAAGGTGACTTTCTGGAAACCAACATAGATTTTGGAGTTCCACAGGCCCGTTTTCACATTACTATCTGCGCGACCGTGGGCAACTTCTCAAATTTCCCGAGCTTTGATGTAGGGGATCGAGTGCATAAATTGCCATGTTTAACATATACCTGTCTACATCCATGTCCTTTGCAGTTAGCTACTTACCATTCAGAACTTGAAAGTGTTGTCAAAAAGTCCTGCTCTGTTTCCTGAGGTGTGTCTTTATAAAGCAGGTCAGCATGGTTGGATGTTAGTTTCTCTATGACTGAACTAGGTGAGGACGAATTATAATGATCTGGTGAAAACGCTCATGGAACCCATGGTTTAAATTAAGTGTGGCAAAATGAAATAACATGCACTGGGTTCACATCTGATCCACAAACCAGCTCAGGACTCATCTCGTAGTCCTCTCTTACTCCTGACCGTGAACCTGCTCTTGGGACTTGCTGTGGCCACCGTGACATAAGCCAACATTTGAGAAGGTACATCTGCTTCCGATCTTTGACCCCAGTCACTGCCATGAGAACCAGCCCAGGCTAGCCTGTGGGAAAATACAGTTGAGGTCACTCCGGAATAGCAACCCACAAGCTAGACCGTCATGTGACCACAGACTGCGGACAGAGCTCAGTCCAGATCAAACAGCTTCTTCTAGATCAGAAGTACTTGCCTAGCTGACTCAGATATGTGGCATGTAATAAATGGCTGTTGCTTTAAGCCACCCAAGTTTTGGGGTAAGCAGCAATGGCTAACAGATACACTTGGTTCCTTCATTTGTGAAATGGGGGTGATAATACCTATTGCATATGGATATTATGAGAAATAATTGTACATAAACAGCTTTATAATTTTCTGGGACACACAAGATATCCAAATGATAACTGAATTTAAGGATGATAACATAGAAGGACGGGGATCTTCTTGTGTCACTTAGAAGTGAGATTCTGGTTAAAACAGATCTTTCATGTAAGAATTCTTGTTTTCTCCTTGGGTTTACTGTATTTGGATTTTAGATACTCTGGTAATTGTTTTAAAAGAGTTTGGATTTAGGCAAAACTATATATATATTTTTTTGCCTTTTTCTTCTTTGGGCGGTGGTGGCAGGGAGCAGCTTTAAAATCATCTCTGTTTCATATCTTTGCACTGTAATTCCTTGGTCTTAAAAAACACATTTGCATCGTCAAATGTCAATGCCTGAAAACCTGCCTTTGAGAAGTAAAAGTATATAAGTGACACTGTCATGATTTCTGCAAGAGACATTGAGCTTTTATCAAAATTTATATCCTATTTAAATGATGCCTCTGAAATCATTAATTTTACCGTTTAGCAAAGAACCTTTGCAATTAGCTATTTAGAATTCAGATCTTTAAAAGCCTTCATGAAATGTGGCCACTGAGCTTCCTGTACAGCATTTTTATAGTTTTAGGTCAGCATGACTGGACTTTAGATTGTTTATAACTCTGAACTAGGAAAAGAATAAATTAAAATTATTTGGTGAAATCAGACATGCACCCTTGGTGTAAATTAGCAGAGCAGAAAGAATGTATACTGGTTTCCAAACCAGCTCAGGCAGGTCCCCTCTTTGGACTTCCCTTTCCTCATTCATAAGGTGACTCACTCCCCTGATGGTTATTAAAAGGGTAAAAAATAATGTATGTATGATGCTCAGTAGTGCTTGGTAGTAATATTTTGTTAATACAAATTGGGATTTTGAGGACACGCTTTTGCTTGGATCTCAAGAGATCATTTAAGATGGCAAAACAAAGGTCAAGGAGTGAAGACAATGGCAATAGAAGGTAGGGTGGCATTTGGTGCAGGACTGACTGAAAGAGAGGGACAGTGAGCAAGGTAGTAGAGGGATCTCACAGCCCTGGACCTGAGTCTACCTGCATCACAGCCTCGGGCAGCGGAAAAGACCCCAGAGCAACAAACACTTTTAAGAAAAGAATCTCTGTTGTTTCATGGACCAAAACTTTCGTAAACCAAAATGAAGCACAAGAAAGACGAAATAAAAAGACTTACAACATACAAGCTCACGTTCTCATTATTAGAATCCATGGTCAAACAATGACTGTATTAAATTACTGTCTACATTTCAGCATGCCGATTCTCCATTTCTGCACTTAGCTCCTGGGAACGGCAGCTGTCCACAGGCCACGTCAGGTCCCGCTGTCCTAAAGCCATCTGAATGAAACTTCTTCACGGTCCAGTGCTTCCTCGTATGGTATTCCTCATGGGTCTTTCTGCCATCGTTATTATTTCTAGGGAGAGACCACTTGTGGTTTCATGAGCTGCTTCCTTCTAATTTTGGAAAGCTTCAGTTTATCCTTCCAAGACCTCGGTGAGAGCCTGGAAAAGACAGGAGCCAGTGGCTGGGTTGAGAGAATACAATCCTTCCTTCCTGCTGGGATGCTGCAAAGCAGAACTTGTACAAAGCCAAGTGGGTGGATCATGATGGTTTTACCAGGTACCAAGAGACTGAAACATTGGTTTGCAAATTAGAGCATGCAGTTAGGGAGAGAAAAGGTCCAAGTTTTAGAGTGTAAATGCAAGAAAGGCTGTCACCAGAAAACAAAAGAAGAACTTTCTGTGGCAAGGTGCGGGGTAACTGGTATTCTTGCCTCCAGCACCTTCGTCCTGTGGCCCACTCAACATGTTGTAGTTAGAGTGACTGCTCCAACATGCAAGTCTGATCATATCAATGCCCAGCTCCCCACTTCTCGATATCACTGCTCATTTAGAGATGAGTACTCTGTTTAACACCTCTTGTATGTCTAATGTTCCATGCACTTCCCACTTCTTAGGACGTAGGGATGCCTGATGGGCTGAAGATCTGCCTTTCCATCAAATTTCCATTCTCTTCCCAACCAAAGAGACTTTATTATAGTTGAAGATTCCCCATTAGACCATGCTTGGAAAAAATAAAGAGATTCCCTTGCTAATTTAATCTGATACGACAAAACCTAAGGGTTTTAGCATGGTAAATCCTTAGTTTTACCCATTTTCAGGAAGAATACACCATAAAAACCCACTTACATGTTAGCTCATCATTTCTTGCCTTCTTGCTTCGTCCGAGCTATCCCCTTTACTTGGAATTCAATATCCCATCCCTGCTCATTTGGTCTTTAAGACTACTTGTTCTTTTAGACTTAGCTCAGATGTTACCAACTTGAGGAGTCTCGCCTGGCTCCTGGCACTAACATTGTGTATATTTTGTCACAAATCTTCTTCCCAAGATGGAAGGCTTCCATCTTCCCAAGATGGAAACCCAAGATGGCAGGCTGTGTGTTGTATCTCTGGGAAAAGCTAGGTATCTGTAGTGGGCACTATGCTAGCAATCCAAAGATATGCACGCCCTGATTTCCAAAAACCTAGAACTATATCCTATTACATCCAAAGAGGTATTAAGGTCACAGATGGAATTGAGGTTGCTAATATACTGACCTTAAAGTAGGGATATTATTCTAGACTATCGAGGTGGACCCAAGGTAACCACAGCAGTCCTTAGACATGGGGACAGTGGAGACAGAAGAGGGACCCAAAGAAATGGCAGTGCAAGAAAAACAACAACCCATTTCTGGCATTGAAGGCGGAAGGGTGGCCCTGAGTATAGGAAGGCAGATGACCCCTAGAATCTGGAAATGGCAATCAGCTGATTCGCCCCTGGGCTTCTAGATGGGAACATCATTGTGCAACACCTGCATTAGAGTCTAGCGAGATCCTTTGTGAACATCTGGCCTCCAGAACTATAAGATTAAAAATGTATGGTGTTGTGCGGTAATTTGTTACAGCCACAATAGGAACCTAATACAGTCACTTACAAATATGTGACATTTATCAAACATTTGTTTGGACACAGGAATGTAAGTTTCACCCAGAAGGGAGAAGGAAGGCTGCTTTGGTATCAGGCAAGTGGAATTCTTGTCCAGCATCCCTGACAGTATCGAGCTTACCACAGGGTTGAATCAACAAGGGAGACGTTCCCATCAAGTGGAGATTTACAGGGTCAGGGGGCAAACTGTTCTTTGTTGGACTGTGTTCTTCCACATGTCTTCTAATTTCCATTACTGAAACTCTGTCTTCCTCAACATTACCGTGACTTGTTTTGGATGTACGCAGAACACTGCTTGTGGATGTTTTGTTTGTTTTTCTTTCCCGCCAGGTTCTTGTATTACTAACCCCATTAATTCAATGACAGGACCTGGGGTAGCATTCATGACACTGACTTTCTATTTTATAAGGTGTTCAAGTCTTGGTTCTCTTAATACCCTCCACTGGGGACCACCGAGCCAATTTAAGAGTCTCCCACTAGACCTGAGGCTGAATCTTTATGTTATCATGGGTACTGGTGCAAAAACTCCACGTAGGATACATGGAAGCATTGCCATTCCAAGGTCGTGGGGCTTGGGAGACACATGCCCAACCTCCTTACATTCCCGAGGGATCCAGGAAGACACAGCTCTTTCCCTGGGGCCAGGGTCCCCACGATTGAAGGGATCCTTGATCACATCGTGTTCTGTCTTTGGTGTCTTGCAGCTTCTGATGCCATAGGTAAAAGATAATTGTATTCGTGATCTGTTGCAAATCATCTCAAAACTCAGTGGTCTAGAATGACAAAACAAATCTCTCTCTCTCTCTCTCTCTCTCTCTCTCTCTCTCTCTCTCTCTCTCCCTCTCACTTATAATTTCTATAGGACCAGAAATTCGGGAACAGCTTAATTTAGTGATTCTAATTTTGGGTCTCTCAGGTTTTAAATCATTTGACACGTGGATGTGGGTAGAGGACATTTTGAAGTGCTTAGACCCACCATCACGCTACTCAGATAAGTGGGAAAAAATGATAGGACTTTTTTACTTGATGGTCCAAAATGAGCAATAGTAAAACCTTTTGAAACAGAGGTTCTTCAGGCACCCGGGTGGCTCAGTTGGTTAAGCATCCAACTTTAGCTGAGGTCATGATCTTACAGTTTGTCGGTCCGAGCCCCTCATTGGATTCTGGGCTAAAAGCTCAGAGCCTGGAACGTGCTTCAGATTCTGTCTCTCTCTGTCTCTCTCTCTCTCTCTCTCTCTCTCTCTCTGCCACTCCCTCACTTGCACTCTCTTTCTCTCTCTCTCAAAATAAATAAACATTTTAAGAAGTAAAAGATTGAATAACGGAGATCAACAATGAAATATTGTATATTTGAATATACATGTGAATATAAATGCATACATATCTGTATGACATTTTTCACAGTATTAATATGTACATTTGGAAAGTATTTCTTCCTTACAAAATGACAATTAAACTGGCAGAGAAACTCATTTATCTTTCCATATTCATTTTGAGATAGAGGGGTATGAGCATTTGGGAGATTTGATGAGCTATTTGCATTGAACAAATGGCCTATCATGTCTGTCCCAAGCTTCTTCCATTGAAGACGTTTGCAAAGTGCACATTTACACACACACAGTTCACACACACACACCTTGGTGTATTCTGGCTTTTTTATTTTTTTAACAAATACAGTTGTGTACTACTTTTTGGTTACCTCAAATAGCTTTCTCAAAATACAAGGTACAAGTATAGAATGGATGTATTTACAGCTTAGGATTTGGTCTCAATTCGCTCCACAATTGCCCAGGATTTAATGTTGTATATTTTTACAAAAAATCTTTATGGGTACATGCACTTCTACATTGGAGTTGGCAGGAAACTATTGTTTGTTGAAAAACTCTTATGGGTCAGGCACATGAAAGATAATAGTCAAATGATCTCTATAAGAACTAAACTGAATATACATTAGTTTCTCTGCTTTACAGAAGGGGAGACTAAGACTCAGGGAGGTATATTGTTTATACCATTTCCCCTAGGTCACCAAGAGTCATGTTGATGAATAATTCCAAAGAGAGTCCAAAATAGAGACAGACAAATACCTGAACAGCTGCCAGTCTGTCTGTCCATGTATCTATTCCTGAGAATGTTCTCTCTCTGTATCATCTATCAATCTATCATCTATCTATCTATCTATCTATCCATCCATGCATCCATCCATCCCTATATCTATCCATCCCTATATCTATCCATCCCTATATCTATCTATCTATCTATCTATCTATCTACCTACCTACCTACCTATTTATCTATCTATCTACCTGTCTATCCCTGTATCTATCAATCTATCTATATATCTATCTATCCCTGTAACTATCTATCTATCTATCTATCTATCCCTGTAACTATGTATCTATCTATCTATCCATCCATCCACCCATCCATCCCTCCCTCCCTATATCTTTCTTTCCATCCCTCTGTCTATCTATCTATTTATCTATCTATCTGTCTATCCATCCCTGTTTCTATCCATCCATCCATCCATCCATCCATCCCTCCCTATATCTAACTATCTATCTGAATGTATCTATTCATCCATCTAATTACCCACCATCTACTTTATAGTTTTAAATACATATGCATGTTAGAGATACGTTTTTTACACAAAACACGTATTGTAAAAACATAGTTTTGCCCTCCTCTTCTCCCTAACTTCCTGTCCATGCTATTTTTACATGGTTGTAAATGGCCACTTTTAATAGTTATCTAAATACACTTCTGTGAGTGTGTGTGTGTGTGTGTGTGTGTGTACAGGTGTGTGTCCAGCAGGATGTCCAGAACAACGTCTGATTTACTCTAAGGCAGGTCCTGCTCCAGCTGTGGTTTGTACTCAGACAAGTCAACAGTGAGAGTTGTACAGTGGGGACCTGGGAGGTGCTGACCTCCATAGCAGATTCCGGAAGCGGGCAGCGCCTGAGGGGTCCAATTCCAGCCCACTGAGGGGCCCTGCTGCTTCACCGGGTTGTCTTTGCCTCTGCCATTGTGCAGCTCTGGAAAGGGCTCTAAATATATTGGTCCACCTCTCTTGCATGGTCAGCTCTTGCCCCAAGATCCAGATTTCCCATCCCCATCCTCCTCTTCCGTTACCCCAAATGGGGGAGTCTGTGATTGCTCTCCACAACCACTTTAGACAAACATGGCATGTAATCACTGATCTATCCACTCCCTACTTGACGCATCGCCTCGGCCTCCCAGTGATGTGAGCTGGCCAAAACCCTGCCCTTTGGAGACCCAGCACTGATGGTCCCATTGGAGTTTTCTGGATGACCTTATGTTTATTTCCAACAAAATTGCAGTCATCTCTCAGGAGGAAGAGTGTGGAGCTGCTCCGGGGGTCTCTTGAATTTGGGCCAATTTGTTCTAAACATGGCAGAATTTCCTTGAGGTACCTGCGTCTCTTGGCTCTGTTTGCTAGTTTGAACATCACAACTGTTTCTCTTTCTCCTTCTGTGTTTCCTTCTGTAATTTTTCTCAGGTGTGTAGGTTTGTTTAATTACGAGGACAGAGGTAAGGGACCTGTACTTAGGCTGTTATTTTCCCCCAAAGTGTTTAGATTTGGGTTTTATTTTTTAGCCCAATTTGAGAGACTTTGTTTAGGTGAGAGTTTAACCTTTTCTCTGTTCCAACCACGTGTGATAATACACGTGTGATTGGCTCCATTTGTCTCCTTGCCGATGAGGGATTTTAAGGCTCTCTGGACATTTCCTTTGTTTTCTGTCTGTTGTCCTATGATTATGTCTTATTTGTATACATCTTTTCCAAAGATTGCAAAGGCAGATTCTGCTTTTGAAAATATGCTCTGTGGTTCCCTTTCAGCTTTTCAAGAACATTCTTGCTCTAACCTGAATGTTTCCCTGAATTCATATTGATGCCATAACCCCAGTGGGATGGTATTTATTTGGAGGTGGGGGTCTTTGGGAGATGATCAGGTCATGAGAGTAAAGCCCCCAGGGATGGGATTAGTATCCTAAAGAGACCCGAAAGAGATGCGAGGACACAGAGAGAAGACAGCCATCTATGAACCATGAAGCAGGTTCTCCCTACATACCAAATCTGCAGGTGCCTTGATCTTGGACTTGCAACCCCCAGAGCTGTGAGAAATAATTGTGTGTTGCTTATAGGCCCCCTAGTCTTTGCTATTTTATTATAGTTGCCCAAATAGACTAAGAGAATTATTGACCCCATATTACAAATCTGCGTGAAAAAATGCTAAGGAGACCACTTGGCACTTAATAAATGGCTCATAAACATGAGTTACTTTTGTTATTATTGATACTTAAATTGTTCCACATGATGACTGAAGTGGTTATCTTTAAACTCCCCCCATGTCCAAGGAGGGCAATTTGTATTTTATTGACTTGTGTTTTCATATCGTTTCCTCACACAATATTGGATTGTAAACCCAATTCCGTTTGTTGAACAGGTGACAAACTAGTATATCTCTTTCAACCCCTTCTGGCATTTAATTCATTTGGATAACCATATTTGAAACTTTGTTCTTGCAGGAAACACTATGCATACCTGGTGTTAGTCTTTACTTTCGGACGTGGCTTAGAATTAAATTAAAATCAGACCTGTCTTTTCTCCATTCTTTCTTTTTAAGTTTATTTATTTACTTTGAGAGAGAGAGAGACAGAGAGAGACAGAGAGAGAGGGAGAGACAATCCCAAGCTGGCTCTTTATTGTCAGCACGGAGTCCGACGTGGGGCTCAAACTCACGACCCGTGAGATCATGACCTAAGAAGAGTATTTGGGTTATAAACAAATGGAATCCTTGAGTATTTGAGAAATTTTGCTTTTACTTCAGGCTTCCATAGGAAATATCTGGGCACCACATGATTTTGACTTCTTATGGGTAGCTTCTCTTTATTTTAGATTTTTATTTTATTTTATTTTATTTTATTTATTTTATTTTATTTTATTTTTATTATTATTTTTTTAATTTTTATTATTTTTACCCTACCCGAATGCTTGAAGAACTCTTTTTCCTTTAACTTCAAAGTTCAGGAAAAGAAAAGTTCCAGATTACATTCTTTGTGAGTGGCTGCCCTTAGTCTCCAGGTTGATACTGTGTTTCCTTGTTTTACGTTTTTCCATAGATCCGTGTCGGTTTTCACCTCTTTTCTTAAATCTTTTTAAAGTTTATTTATTGATTTTTAGAGAGGGAGGGGTGTGTGAGCAGAGAGAGAAGGAGAGAGAGAATCCCAAGCAGGCTCCGTGCTGTCAGTACAGAGCCTGATGCAGGGCTCCAGCCGAGGAACCGGGAGATCATGACCTGAGCCAGAGTCAGAAGCTGACCCGACTGAGTCACATGGGTGCCTCTTTTCTTAACTCTTTTTTTTTTTTTTTAATTTTTTTTAACGTTTATTTATTTTTGAGACAGAGAGAGACAGAGTATGAACGGGAGAGGGTCAGAGAGAGGGAGACACAGAATCCGAAACAGGCTCCAGGCTCTGAGCTGTCAGCACAGAGCCCGACGCGGGGCCCGAACTCACGGACCGTGAGATCATGACCTGAGCCGAAGTCGGCCGCTTAACCGACTGAGCCACCCAGGCGCCCCTTTTCTTAACTCTTTGAAAGAAGAGAGCTGATTTGTGCCCACAGGCTGGGCCTGGGACTTCTCTTTTGCTCTTGTCTCTGGGCCCTTCTTCTGGAGGGGAGATTTAATACTGTTTCACGGTCACGCCCCAGGGGTATATTTCCTGGTAGCTCCAGGCATGACTTTATGCTGTGAAAACTCCTCTTATCCCGTTACTAGATCGTGTGTTCTTTCCCACTGTGGGTTAATGGGGTCCCCAAGTCCCCACATTCACTGCAGCCAGAGCACCGCGTCCCTGGACCCACTCAGCCTCCTGTGCCCCGGGCTGACGCTTCCCTGGGCCCTTTGTGCGACAGACAGCCTCCCTGTACTTTTCACTCTGGTTTTCCTGACAGTTGCCATCTCTGGGGGCAAAGCACCTGCGAAAGGAGGGAAGGACCAATATTCTACCTTCAGAAGCAACAGCGTCCTGTGTGTGTGCCTCTGGGCAGTTTTCTTCTGCTCCTCCTGAGGTCTGGACCAGTGGCAGCTGAGCATGCATGGGGTGGGGTGTTTATTGATCTCCCTTCTCTGAGCCAGCCTGTTTGCTCTCATATACATTGTACAAAAGGTGCCAGGAAGTAGGTGTACGTTGTACAGGTTATGAACACGTGTGGGAAACAGGCGTCGGCCACATCCAAATCCCAGGCACCTGTGAAAGTGTTATCCTACCTGGCAAATGGGACTTAAGATTGTGCATCAGCTGACCTAGAACTAAGGAGGTAATCCGCGGTTATCTAGGTGGGCTCAGTGCACTTCTAAGAATCCTCAAAAGTGGAGGAGGTGTGAGTTAATGCCACGGGAACGTGATTACAGAAATTTAGAGATGCAGGTTGGCTGGGGTTAAGCTGCGAGCCAAGGAAAGGGGACAGCCTCAGGAAAAGAGATTCTCCCCTAGTCTAGAAGGAACACAGCCCCACAGAGACCTTCATGTTAGCCAAGTGAGACCCATATTGAACTTGTAACCTATGGGCGCCTGGGTGGCTCAGTCAGTTAAGCACCCAAGTCTTGATTTCGGCTCAGGTCACGATCTCAGGGTTCATGAGTTCGAGCCTCACATTGGGCTCCATGCTGACAGCACAGAGCCTGCTTGGGATTTTCTCCCTCTCTCTCTCTCTCTCTCTCTCTCTGCCCCTCCTTCACTTGCTTTCTTTCTCTCTCAAAATAAATAAATAAACTTGAATAAAAACTTGTAACCTAAACAGCTATACAATAACACATTTCTTACTCTAAGCTGGTAAATGCTGCTTTGCTTCAGCAGCAGGAAACTAATACATGTGTATAGGTATATTCATAGACATTCCTGTTCATAGTTACATTTAAAAAATATTTTTGTAACATTTATTTACATTTGAGAGACAGAGACAGAGCATGAGCAGGGGAGGAGCAGCGAGAGAGAGAAGGAGACACAGAATCCAAAGCAGGCTCCAGGCTCTGAGCTGTCAGCACAGAGACCTACACAGGGTTTGAACTCACGGACCTTGAGATCTTGACCTGAGCTGAAGTCGGATGATTAACCGACTGAACCACCCAGGCGCCCCTCGTAGGTACATTTTTGAAGCACAGAGCTGAGAGCAAAAATGTTCTCCTGTCTGAGTCCCAAGAGTGCCTGCATGCCCACGTTGCCACTATATAAACATGGATGTATCAGTCTCAGTCACAATCAGGGAAATGTGTTGGGCCCTGCAAAACCGCAGCAGTCCTGCTGGAGAACCAGTCCTTCCTGGCCTCTGTGCTACATCTGGGATAGTTAACGGGATCAAAGGGGCAAGCTTCCTGCCCTCTTGGAACCTGCAGACCAGCTGGGGGGAGGTGACCCCTGTCTCTTCTGGAGATTATGGTGACTCTGTGGCTTTCCTTTTACATGGAAATGATAGACTGAGGAAGGCTTACAGATGATGCTAACAGCAGGAAGGTCAAGAATCAGCCAGATGCCTCTGTTGTTGCATTGGTGCAAATACTTTGTATAGTTTCTCCTAGATATTGAAACCTAGGACTTACACAACTAGTTTGCTGCTACATTGACATGAAGATCAAGCTTTCTAGAATTTTTCTTTTCTTTTACTACTACGTCTATGTTTGTGAGTTTATGGTACTGGGTATATGCTTAGACATGTATCTGTATACATATATAAGTTTATGATACTATGTGTATCTATGACAGTTTACACTGCGATGTATGTACATATGAGTTTTGCTACTTTGTATATCAATGAAGCTTATGAAATGTGTGTATATGTCTCATATACATATATAGGTATATATATGTATTATATATATATATATATACATCCACATCCATATAAAATGTCAGCTTTACAGCTCTATTAAATAAGAATCTCCCTTATTCCTCCTTTTCTTTCAGTGGTCCTAACTGGCAT